>NW_020696953.1:0-16191 GCF_002925995.2 Terrapene triunguis
TTCACTGCCCCGGCATCATCTCCAGTTCTGCTTCTACAGCACAGGCCACCTTACCATGAAGTGGCAGGTGTCAGCATAGCAAGACCTGGAAAGAAGAGGCAGGAACAGTGGAGGAACTAGCATGGAGTCTGTGGGGGAAGACAGGAGAGCATGTATATAGGGTATTTGGGGAGGCAGGTGAAGCTGACCAACATCCCCCACTGTACAGCTCTGACCCCTCCTTTCCCTGCACTGCTCCAACACACCTCACATTGCTCCCCTCCCTCCCACATGGCTCTGACACTGCTCCAACTCTTCCAACATTCCCTCCATCACATCCATTGCTGACCACCCCCACAAACCCTAGGCTCCAAGCCCCCTAGGCACTCCCACATACACTGCTTCAAATGCAAACACAACCCCAAGCTGCTTCACCCGCACCCTTGCATTCCACACCCCTGGTAAGCTCGCAGAGGCCATGAGGAGGAGGGGAGATGGTGAGGCTGTGAAGAGTGCATGTACCAGATGGAGGCAGGAGAGTGGTGATGCCACAGGCACTGCACATGCTCATTCCCTGTTCCCCATCCCAGACCACTTCTATCCCTTATTTGTTGAGGGATGATCGAATGCCCCTTTAGGAAACTCAGTTCTTCAAAGCTCTAGTCAAACTGGGTTTTCATGTTTTGTGCCTGAATTCTTTACATCAATAAAGTTTGCTGTCCAGGATGTGCTGGCCCAGTGCACAGCTCCAAGGGGCAAAAGATGACACAGAGGGTGGGCATGGCCCTCACTTTGTACCCTTCCAAAGCCAGTGCACTCCTCCACACTGCTCCAGCGCTTCCTTCCTGCTCTGACTTTCCTTGTTACCTAACTGTGCACCTTTTTGAGGTTTAGAATGTATGTGTACACTACAAGCACTACAGAAGCACACTACAGCGAGGCCACTGTAGCACAGGCACTTGCTACAATGACTGAAGAGGTTTTTCCTGTCAATGTAGTAAATCCACCCCCTCAATAGGCAGTACACTAACTCCTCACTTAAAGTCGTCTCGGTTAACATTGTTTCGTTGTTACGTTGCTGATTAATTTGGGAACATGCTTATTTAAAGTTGCACAATGCTCCCTTATAACGGCGTTTGGTAGCCACTTGGTTTGTCCACTGCTTACAGAAAGAGCAGCCTGTTGGAGCTAGTGGTGGCGGCTTGGAACCAGGGTGGATGGGCAGCCCCCCCCCCCCCCCCAATAGCTCCCCGCTTCCCTAAATTCCCTATGCGGCAGCCACCCAGCAGAGTTCTTCCTTAATAATATCCAAGATTTCCCCCTCCCAGCCCTGCCCCAAACAGCAGGATCAACCCAGACAAAGGGCTCTTACTGATATAGGGGTTGTTGCTCCCTCTGGTTGGAAGCTCCAGGAGATGGACGCTGCGCTGCTGATCACATCTCGGGATGAAAATGTGCATGGAAGTCTTGCTTCTGTCCCATTCTCCACAAAGAGCTCCTCTGGTGTCTTCACATCAAGTGCTGATACTCTGACTGTTTGGGGGTGGGGAAGAGGAAAAGGAAAAATGAAAGTCAAGAGCTGTCTTCAAGGACCAGCAAAGAACAAGCTACGTGGGATGAACTGGTATCACCTCAAGAATTACACAAGAGATCCAAGAAGGCAGCATCACCCCTATGGTGATGGGTTGTGCAGATATCACATCAAGTTTATAGCATGGACACATTGGCTGGATCCTGCTTCCCCTTTCTTGTGGCTTTTGCTATGGGGTGTTCCATGCCAACAGCTGCTTCCTGTTGTGCAGCTGGTGGGAGACAATGTTATAGTACGAAACTCCCTCGTATTTACTGCTCCAACTTCCACTGGCAGTTTTTGAGACGTTAACCTTGAGAAAGGTTTTGGGCCTGCTGCTAATCCATTTCCTGCTTGGTTCACACCTCTCTCCTCCCCATGACACACTGAATCTCTGCTGCAACTGGAACAAAACACCAAATTCAACTCCACTCATGATGAAGTGGGGGGGGGAGAAACTAACCTTTTGACTAAGTGCACCACCTAATTCTATAAAGGCGTAATGTTACCATTCCCTGGCTCACTTCAGCAGGAGTCCTAAATAAATCATCAATGAAATACATATGAATTGTTTCACTTACAACATTACCAAAGCTTTTAACTCCTACAGCATTTCAGGTGAAGGATCTGTTTACCAAGATTTCTCGTTACTGAGCCTGTGATAGATGTGCACAGCCAGTCATACAGACTGGAATCTTTGTCACCCCATCCTTCTCCTCACTTCCAAAAGAGTAAGCTTCAGAGTATTTTACAAACGGAGAAGTTGGTAACAGCGACTCCGGGGTGTGTTATTGCCATTAGATCCGAATTTAATCTGAAAGGAAGTTGGATCACCTCACACAACAAGCTTGGAAAAAAGCCTATAAATGTCCATTCTATTAAAGATAGATTATAATATTTTAAACTGAGGCAGCCTCCAGACACTTAGCTACCATGGTGATGAGTTGTGGTTTAAATATGGATTGCCAAAACAACATAGGGTGGTAAGTCTGCAGCGGGTCTGAAAGCGAGCCCTGAAGATTGCATATGGCTCATTAGAGTAAGTTCATCTTCTGTAGAAGTTGGTCTGTAGAGTGCTCTGGAAGTGCTAGTTATTTATTCTCCTACAGAACAACCTTGTTTAAAGAGGCCAGGGGAGGCTGGGCATTACTGACTGCCTTGTCATCACAGCCATTGTATCAAACAAACAGAACAGCACAGAAACAGCGCTCTAAGGGAGGTGGATTTTCAACAAGAGGTTGCATCAGAGCTTCCCTTCTCCCCTACATATAATCTAACTACAGGCCAAGAAATACTCCTTTCCTTGGGTCCGTACTACCAAATGTTTATTCTGAACACACAAGAGGTCTTCTGGAAATTCAGTGAAGTGAATACATAGCTGCAGTGCTGTAAGTAGATTTTTCTGCTAATGGAGTGGCTATTATGATAACAGAAAAAAATCCATTGTTTCAAGTCCAAACCACAGAACAAATCTCCCTTTCAGGTAAAAAGCAAGCAAGATGCCCTCAACATTAGTGTAGGAAGTAAAATCAGCACTGAGACATTGCTTGCCTGTATAGGGGACAGAGGATTCATTGCTACCAACAGGAAGGAGTAAGCACTGACCTGTTTATTCCAGGAAGCCACTGTTGTACATAAATAGCCCTTGGAAGTGTGGTGAAGAAAAGCCTCATCTCCCTCTTTCAGCCCACACTTACTAAGCAGCAAGGATTTGGATCAATCAAATATTTGAATTGCTCCGCTCCAGCTCCGGGCATAAAACCTACTGGTCTGCGCTCCAGCCCCGGGCTCCGCTCCTAAGCCCTGCTAAGAAGGAGTTTTACTATCGGAGGATCTGTTGTACACCTGAATATTAATAATCTTTCACTCCTGGAACAGAAGCCAGGTTTCCCATTTAGTTCATAAGTGGACATTGTCTCTTCAGGTCCAGACTAAGATTCCCAGTGGACTACATCACAAAGCCACCCCACAATGGTTAGTTTATTCTCACTAGCCACAGACCCTGATGCTTTAATAGAAATGTGTTAGGGTCAGGAGGTGGTAGTAACCCCCTGAATTACATAAACAGCCAGCCGGCACTAGCGCATACAATACAGCATAGTCTCCAAAGTTGTAACCTCACTAAAGATCAGATCTTACAGACTTGAACCCTGTAGCAACATAACTGCATTCATCTCAGGAACAAAGACCGCTCCCGGTTATAGTCTCCAGCCAACCCTGATACCAGCATCATTGAATCTATGACCATATCCTCAAATCCCAAACAGACATCAGAGGACTGTGATACAGAACACCATCCTTCAGCTTTCCCTTCCCATCTCTCCCTGCAACAGTCAGGAGTCATATTAGCCTGAAAGAGCTCAGGGTCACCTCATGCAGTGCCTCTGACACAGCTGCAGAACATTCTGGAATAAGAGTGTCCCCACAGGAAGCTATCCAATTCTATTGGTTTAACTATACACCTCTACCCCGATATAACACGGTCCTTGGGACCCAAAAAAAAAAAATTCTTACTGCGTTATAGGTGAAACCGCATTATATCGAACTTGCTTTGATCTGCTGGAGTGCACAGCCCCGCGCCCCCGGAGCGCTGCTTTACCGCGTTATAGCCGAATTCGTGTTATATAGGGTCGTGTTATATCAGGGTAGAGGTGTATCAGTAAAACACGTCCCAAGAATGCATCAGATCTATAAACGGAAGTTGTAAAATCCAACAAGGAATGCAGCAACTTCGGCACAAAGATAAAGAACTTGAAGCGCTGCTGCTGAAGCTAGAACTTGGCACCGGAATCTGGCATTCTCATAGGCTATGCTCTACCAAACAGGCTGGCCTTTGACTAAGTACTAATCATTCAGATTAGTACTTAGTTCAAATTTCTGGGGCTTCCAGCAGATGTTGGGCCCTACCCCCCTCTAGAGTCACCTGGGGCACAACACTAGAGGAGCAGGCAGCCGGTGAGTTCCCCATTTACACAGGGGCGGCGGGGCTCAAGCTTTGGGCTTCAACCTTGGAGTAGCGGGGTTGCAGGCTCCGGCCGCAAAGCTTCAGGCTCCAGCCCCCCGCTGCCTCCCCCAGCCCCTACTGCCTCCCCCGATCCTCCATCCAGGGCTTAATTTGTCCCTAAACTTGCCGGGGCTGAGTAAGTCTGCTGTGACAAGTGATACTTGTATGTTCGTTGATATCACTTGTCACAGCAGACTTATTAGCTAGCACTAAATAAATTACTATGATTTGTACAATATGCACATATTTGTTTTTCCTAAAGCTAATTAAGTATTTTAGGAAAAAGTGTGAGCAGCCACCAGCAAGAGTTGATGGCTGCACTCTGAGGCCACCAAATAATTTGTCCTGAGAACCCTAGTGTCTACAATGGTAGGTTTGGAGATCAAGAAACTATGTTTAAGTTCTTCTCCACATGGGAAAATTGACCAAAATAGCTATTGAAGAATAAGTTTCTCTCCATTTGGTGTAATCAAGCCAAGTAAGAGTAAAATAAAAGCAGAACCATAAACAGATAAACCCAAGGAGGAAGTTGAAATACCAAATACAGAACCCCACACTCTGCTATGTGGCATTAAACAAGATGAGAATAACCAGTAAAGTTAATTGCACTTGAACATCTCTTGTGGAAGTGTAAATCTTAGGTATAATTATGAAGAGGCAGACACCACTGTGTGCAGGTCCACTTTTTCTCAGCTAGAAACAGTCTTTGGGTAGGTTAATAACACCTACTTACCAGAGGTGCATTGGCAAAGTACAAGCAGCAGTGGCACAAAGCCTCTCTGGAGACGGTCATCACTGACCCTATTATCAGCAATTTAGCAGACTGACTATATCAGTTACTAGGCCTTCCCGCCTCTCAGAGGCAGGCTCTACAGCAATCATCCTGTAGTAAGGAAAGAATGGAAAGTTACTCAGCATAACCGTAAAGTTGCTTTACAGAACAGATGTTCACGACCAAAATTGTTTCCAAGCTAAGTTACTCATTTTGACCCCTAAAACTTATTAGTTTTCACCCAATTAGACCAAATGGTCTTGTGGCAGAACAAGCTCGTAATTTGCTTAGAAACCGGTCCAATATATTTTTCATGAAGTTGTTATCCACTGGGTGAAACTCAGTTTAAGAGGAGGTTGAAGTGACAGGAGTGGGAAAGCCTAAGTGTCACTGCTATCTGCTATCTAG
Source organism: Terrapene triunguis (assembly GCF_002925995.2). NCBI lineage: Eukaryota > Metazoa > Chordata > Testudines > Emydidae > Terrapene > Terrapene triunguis. The sequence continues at coordinate 5,734 of NW_020696953.1, forward strand.
CCCTGCTCTTTACATCCCTCCACTGGCTCTCCCTTCTCTATCACATCAAACACAAGCTACTTACCTTCACTTTCAATGCCCTTCACAGCCTAATCCCACCCTACCTATCATCTCACATTTGCTATCAAGCTCTCAACTCCCATCTCCACTTGGCCCAAGAAGCCAGCCTCCATCACCCACTTGTTAAACTTTCAAACAAGCATCTTTGTGTCCCCTGCATACCTCATCACTCCTCACACTTAAGAGCGCCCTGTAAACATCTGCAATCCTACTCCATTACCTTCCTTCAAATCCCTCTTCAACTCCTTTGCCATAATGGCTACAAAAAACCAGCAATTAGACCATTGCTGTGTTGAAAGCACTGCCTATCATGCTGACCAATATTGTTTCCTTGTACTCCCCCATTTGTCTCTTCTTATACACAGACTATGTCTATACATACAGCGCTGCAGCTCTCCATTGGCATAAAAAAACCTCCTCCGCAAGCAGTATAAACTAGGACGGTGGGAGAAGCTCTTCCACTGACAGTGCTGTGCACCTGAATGCTTATGTTGGTGTAATTGATGTCACTTGGAATATTTACACATACGTTTTGCCAACATAGGCTGTAGTGTAGACATAGCTGCAGAGTGTAAACTTTTGAGGCAGGGACTGTCTTTGTTCTGCGTTCAGTGCCTAGCACAATGGGTCCTGGTCTATGACTAGGGCTCCTAGGTGCTAGGAGAACACAAATAAAGTGAGAGAGAGAGAGAACTTTCACACAGCATAAGTGTGAAAATTAAGTGAAATAAGATTAAGGTTAAAATGAAAGTCAAAAGACTTAAGTAAATAGGATGTTAATAAGGTAATTAAATAAAGCAAGATGAAAGGACAAGTAAAGGTATGGAACTGAGGTGTTGAAGTGATATCACAAGGTTGGCATCTGTCCCAGAGTAAGTCCTGCTGACAGCTGTAGGTTTAAGTAGCAGTGTGGTAATTAGTGTGAAATTCTGCAGGGGCCAGTAATGCCACCACCCACTGAGGCTTTGTCTTCCTGAGGAAGAGAAGAGTTCTTAACAGCTCAAATCAAGAACACACCTTCCTCTCCCACCCCAGTGAAGACAAGGCAGGTTTGTATTTTCACAAGATTTAGCAGGTAGTGTTAAAGACTCGATTTCCTCCAGTTTTAATTCAAACTGCCAATTTGCAGGTTGGAGTTTTAATTCAACCTTCTAATTAGTGTGAAAACTGAGGGAAATCAAGTCTAACACAACCTGCTAATTCTTGTGAAGACTCCAGCCTGCCTTGTCTTCATTAGATATCAAGTGAGTTAGCTAACTCGACTTAACACCCTTTTTCCTAGGGAAGGCAGCCGAATAGGAAAAAAATGACAGATGACTAAGGCTACGTCTTCACTACCCGCCGATCCGGCGGGTAGCAATCGGTTTATCGGGGATCGACTTACCGCGTCTCGTGAGGATGCGGTAAAATCGATCCCTGATCGCTCTGCCGTCGACTCCGGAAATCCACCTCGACAAGAGGCGGCAGCGGAGTCGGCAGCAGCGGTCGGCTTTCCCCCGTCCTCACCACCAGGTAAGCCGACCTAAAATACGCAACTTCAGCTACGGTATTCACGTAGCTGAAGTTGCGTATCTTAGGTCGGAACCCCGCTGTAGTGTAGACCTAGCCTAAGGCTATGTCTACACTGGCAACTGAAGGACAAAACTTGTGTCTTTCAGGTTCCCACCCCCCCCCTTTCTCCAAACACCTCTGAAAGACAAGTTTTGACGGTGACAAGCACCAGTGTGAACAGCGCTTTGTCAGCAGGAGCGCTCTCCTCCCAACAATGCAAACGCTGTTTGTTGGGGACGGAAGTTTTTTTGTCGGCAGGAGAGCCGACAAACAGCAGCTACACTGCGCCACTTTTAGCGGCCTGGCTGTAGTGACACAGCCATGTTGCTAAAAGCTGTGTAGTGTAGACATAGCCTAATTTTTGAGTGCTTAAAACCCCACCACAATCTCTATCCTGCCCTGGTATTGCAGGGTCATCATGTCATCCAGATAGCCAACATAATCTCTATAAGGTTTGCTAGTTAGCAACAAACGATTCATTTTGACTGCCTTCACGACCATTCCTACCAATACATATTCATAAAGTTTCACAACTGAAGATTTTTTATTTCCAAGAGAAATTAGGGGATGGCACCAATCTAAATGAGGGAGACATCTCTCTTGCATTGACAATAGCTATTGTTGGACCATAAAGGAAGAGAGAAGAGACTGATGATAAACAATGAGTGAGTAGAAAGAGGAACGGAGAAAATCCATAAGGTGGACTTAGGGCGTGCAAAACAATTCTATATAAGGCAGTTTTGAATCATAAAAACGGTGAGTCAGTGGAGTTGTTGGGTCTTTACACCCTCCCATATGTAATTGAGGAGTCATTGCTAAGGCAGAACAGGAAAGGAAACAGTTACCACACTTGGATTTTCCATGTTTTATATAAACTAAGAACTTTGTTCCTCTTTTGCTTAAGACTAAGTGCAAGTTGAAAAACCCAACCAGTCCACCTCTGATAAGTTGTATATCAAACTATGATTACCACACATTCAATTCTTTTCCCCTGGGGGACTCTCCCCATACCACCACAATTGAGCACCAATATGGCTTGAGATATGTACAGTTAAAAAAAAGTATGTCAAAGAATGGCATTATGGCGTACTGCCATTGTAAAACCAGAAGGGTGAAAATATACCCAGTTGGTACAGCTTTAGGCATTTTACAAGTGTCCTGAAGTCCCACCTTTATCTCTACGCTGCTGAGACAACACTTACTGGCAAGGGTCCTTGTTCTAAGAAGCCTCTTACTCCGTTCTGCTTCACTGCCCAATCTTTGCCCCAGTAAGAGCTCGAGAGCTGGAAAGGGACCCAAGAGCTGCATCAAGTTTGCATGAGATGGAGCACACACTGCAGCCATCCTCATCCTTAATATACCAGGGAAGCCTGTGAAGACTAAATGCCACAGTAACAAATTATTCTGATCAAGATGGAGCATTGCATACTGGACCCTGTAGTATATAGGGGCTGCACACACATCTTAAGGATTAAATCCCAAAGGCCAGTGTAACGAAGCATGCACATTGCATTTGATCTGTGCTAGAAAAGATCTGTGTTAGAAAAGTACCACCGGGGGGGAGGGGGGAGGAAGGGGAGGGGAAGAGAGGTTTCAAGTGTTTGTTTGTTTTTTTAAATAATGGACATCAGCTAAAGGAAAAGATACCTGGACAGTACCTTTCATACAATGTACAAGTTTGTTTTTTTCCCCCTGTAGTTCAAACTGGGAGAAGACAGTTGCATCAGTAACAGGGGGCACCTTTCCTTCCACAGCCTTTAGGTGCATGTGTGGCACATTTTCAAGTCTATTGTGCAATTGAAAAATGGAGGCATGCAACATTAATTTCACAGAGAGGCAGATTTCCAGGAAAACTGCCACAGGCCTCACCTGTGGCTCTTAATGGGTGCATGTATTTATTTAATAATAAATTAATTTTCCATGCTTATCTAGACTTGAGGAATGGCATTATCTTGTAAGCTTGTAGACTTTAATCTCTTGTATAAACTAGATATAAGACAATAGATGGTGGAATTTTTTAGGCTTTTATTGCCTTGTTTAAGGAAACTTGAAAACATTCCAACGTTGCTAATTCTACTTCTGAACCGGAGTTAGCAACATCTGGGACCTCAGTGTACACACCCCACTGGCTGCTGGTACAGTCTTCAGCACAGGATTATCTAAGCCTGCTCACAGCAAGTTTTGTCAACATGATGCTGCAAACTGTCAGCAGCTGCTGGATTGCCTACCCTAGGGTTCCCAACATTGCTAACATCAGTTCAGTTGAACATGTGTTGGCAACAGATGCTCAACTGGATGAGGGTTTCTCTCCCAGCCAGTGGTAGAGACCTCCAAACATCTGCAGTCTTAAATTCCCTGCAAACCCAGCCTTGGCCCTTGAAACATCTGGCTACTAAGCACATGCTCAAACAAAGTGATATAGATTCAGTTTTTAGGAACTTGATTATCCAAAAATCGATTCCAATATATCCAATTCCAGAAAATGTTTTTCTTTAATAGATCTGCCAAATGTTGGTATTTGTAGGCATACTCCCTCACTCTGAGTTAATTTTAAGTAGTTTACATTTCTCCCTCATGAGGAAGGATTTTGCTGTGTTTCAAGGAGAGACTTTAAGAACCTTTCTTGTATTGTCCTGTTTTGGACTACTGTTTAAAAAAAAAAATCAAGATTGATAAAGAGAGGTAAAGTGGATGAGGGAATATCTTCTATTGGACCAACTTTTGTTGGTGAAAGACAAGCTTTGGAGCTACAAGAGCTCTTCAGGTCTTCTTGACTTTTTTTTTTTTTTTAAATCAGCTTTCCTCCCTAGTGCATTGCAGCTTTTAAAACAATTGTTGCAGTCAGTTATTTCTGCTGCTCCTTGCACTTTGACTTTTACTCGATTTACAGCTCTTGGTTTGCAATATTCACTTTGGTCCTAATGTGTTAAAGAACTTGGCGTGACTAAGTGGAGAATACTTTCCACTCGTAGTGCACATTTTCTCAAGTTCTCAAACAAAAAACAAAACAAAACAAACAAACAAACATTCTCAAGTCTCAGCTCCACCCTTTTTCCAGATGGGCAAGCTTGGTACATAGCCTGAGGCCTGGTCTCAAGTTGAATATGAGGCTGACATAGCTACGTCGGTCAGGAGTGTGGATTTTTCCACACCCATGACCAACATAGCTAGGTCAGCCTCTTATTTAAGTGGTGACCAGGCCTCAGGCTGACATAATGGCTAGAGCAGTGTGACATTCCCCTGGTGTTATCTGGACCGGTGATCTGCTAGGTCGCTCCAATCCTCGACTCTGGGAGCCAGTCTTACCCTGCTCTGCTGTGAGAACCCCCACTCCCAGGCTGTTCACGCACAGCCTCTAGCACGTAAGCTGCTCCCAGTTACGTGAGTGAGCACTTTTGGCCAGCTGCTGCTTGGATTGTGCACCCGAATGACACTAGCCAATATCTCCGGTCCCAGACACAACCCTGGGAACCTCCATCTTGCAGTGTCCAGTTATGCACGCTAGACGCTGCATGCTTATATGAGTTCATCAATTTAACAAAAAAATTGATATGTACCAGGCTGGTTATCCCAAGGGGAGTCTCTGGCATGCTTCACACCAAACGCACTGCTTCACGTAGAATAAACAAATTTATTAACTAAAAAATATAGATTTTAAGTGATTATAAGTCAAAGCACAAGTCAGATTTGGTCAAATGAAATAAAAGCAAAACACATTCTAAGCTGATCTTAACACTTTCAGTGACCCTACAACTTAGATGCTTCTCACCACAGGCTGGCTGGCTGCCCTTCAGCCAGGCTCTCCCTTTCGATCAGCACTTCAGTCGCTTGCTGGTGGTGTCTGTAGATGGAGGTGGAAGAGAGGGGAAGAGCATGGAAAATGTCTCTCCCTTTTATTATGTTCTTTCTTCCCTGTCTTGGCTTTGCCCCCACCCCCACCCCTTCAGGGTCAGGTGAGCATTACCTTATCCTAGTCCCAAACTGACCAAGGGAAGGGGGGTGACTCACTCCAGAGTCCAACAGATCCTTTGTTGCTGCCTAGGCCAGTGTCCTTTGTTCCTGTGAGGCTGGGCTGGGCTTGTCCCATACATGCCCTGATGAGGTGTGAACTGCCCCTCTGTTCCTGGAGAGTTTTGCCTGGGCTTGTTTTAAGCCAGTGGTTCTCAAACTTTTGTACTGGTGACCCCTTTCACACAGCAAGCCTCTGAGTGCGACCCACCCTAATAAATTAAAAACACTTTTTTATATATTTAACACCATTATAAATGCTGGAGGCAAAGCGGGGTTTGGGGGTGGAGGCTGACAGCTCGCGACCCCCCCAGGTAATAACCTCACAACCCCCAGTTTGAGAACCCCTGTTTTAAGCCATGAGGACACATTTTCAGCCTCAGAACTATATACATGAAATTACAACTTATAACATTACTATAACAACAATGCTCAATGCATCATGAGCCTTCCAAAGACACTCGACATGACAAACTTTGCACTGGATACCACACAATCATATTATAAGGATGAACATGGGGGTGCAGGGTGTTTCCCCGAGATACAGAGTGTCGCAACCAGGCTTTCAGTCCCGTCTTACCTATTGCTGACCTGAGGAGTAAGTCCCAGGATGGAATTTCTCACTCTACCTGTGTACAGGATAATGGGCGTAGTTTACTTCCAATATGAGGAAGCTATTTTGGGAATTATGTAGCATGGGAGCATAAGGCCACCTAAAGGCAATACCCTAAGTTCAAAGACGGTAATTTAAGAATCCTTTCCTTTGAACTCTGTCTCGAGACAAACATTCTGAAGTCTGACAGGGGACCCACTGACCTTCCAAAGTGAGATGAATTCTTCTATGGATTGCATTTATCCAATAGGCACGTAGGCCAGCAACACAACTAACTCTATATAGTGTATATAAAGCTTTGTAATTATGCTGTGGGGCAGAATCTAAGCCAGTCACAAGAAGAATAGGAAAACAACATTTTGAAGACTTATTTTCTCTACATTAAAATAGGTAATTTGGTGGTGGATTCAGGGTTTTCAACCTGAGGGGCAATGAGTTATTGGTGGTGCCACTTTCGATTATACCTCTTCCCCTCCCCTACTATGGCCAAGATGAGCAGGGCTGGGCCCCCGTTGCGTCCTTGCTCCTACCCAACAGACTTGTCAACACAGCTCTGTGGTCTATGAGGGTGTGAATCAGGAAGCATGCTAATGTGCTGTGCACTAACCTTGCTGGCGCAATATAAAAGGTACCTCGATCGCCTTAAGGTTGCACTACAACTACGTGAACTCGGACCCTTCCAGTTCACGCCAACAGTGCTTACGAAGTGCAGTTAGAGTGCTCATCTATCTAGAAGACGGAGACTCTTTGTAACACCCCATTGTCAGCTACTCTGCCAGTCAGCACTCCTGCCCAATATCATGCCTAACAAGACAAGTCTGCCTTTCCAAATTTTTTAGTACATGGATTTTTTTTCGGGGGGACTGGTATTGGCTATTTTGCATTCCCTTACAGCCACTACCACCACCCATGATTAGTGTCACTTCTGCAGTGAAAGAAAGCTAAGCACCTGATAGCTACCTCCTCCTCCACATGAGTCATCTCACAACAAAGAGAAAACTGCTTAACAGAAACTACTGTATTGCAGAGTGGGATTTAGTAGCCAGAGGGAGTCTTGTTCTCCAGGGATGGTCTAACCTGTTTTGCATAAACTGCATGCCATGCGGGAATTCCAGTGTTTCAGCTTCATACAAAAACAGGTAGCAGTTGGCCAATCATACAGGTTTCTTCTTCTGCATTGGCTAATTCATCCACCCACAGGGCACATGTCCAATTTGTTCCCTACTTGCAGTTATCAGAAATTTCAGAAAGGTGCTATCTACCACCACACTTAAACACTTCACTTCCCAATACCCAAACTGAACTTGAGGGTTAGAATCATAGAATATCAGGGTTGGAAGGGACCTCAAGAGGTCATCTAGTCCAACCCCCTGCTCAAAGCAGGACCAATTCCCAACTAAATCATCCCAGCCAGGGCTTTGTCAAGCCGGGCCTTAAAAACCTCCAAGGAAGGAGACTCCACCACCTCCCTAGGTAACGCATTCCAGTGCTTCACCACCCTCCTAGTGAAATAGTGTTTCCTAATATCCAACCTGGACCTCCCCCACTGCAACTTGAGACCATTGCTCCTTGTTCTGTCATCTGCCACCACTGAGAACAGCCGAGCTCCATCCTCTTTGGAACACTGCAATGTGAGGGTATGTCTACACTACAGGATTAATCCGAATTTAGATAATTCGAATTTGGGAAACAGGTTGTATAAATTCGATTGTGCGCGGCCACACTAAGCACCTTAATTCGGTTTTAAACCACATTAATTCGGTGGTGTGCGGCCACACTAACCCTAATTCGAATTAACAAAATCGATTTAGGCTCTACTCCGTTCGTCGAGGTGGAGTACAGAAATCGATTTAAAGGGCCCTTTAATTCGAATTAACTGGCTCTGTAGTGTGGACGGGTGAAGGGTTAATTCGGATTAAGGCAGCTAAATCCGAATTAAAGTCCTAGTGTAGACCAGGCCTAAGTGTTGGCTGAATGCCTCAGGGCAAGGACTCTCAAAGTTTTCCCCATTGTGTGAAGGACATCTCAGAGCAATTGTGTGTATTGTCTCCTTTTCTATTCATGATTTCCTAACATCTGACAGCTACAGCAATTCCTTACATGAAAGTAATATTAGCAGAATAGTTGTGTATTTTAAGCTGTCAATTAAGGGCTTGTCTACACTGGCAATTAACAGCCCTGCAACTTTCTCACTCAGGGGCGTGAAAAAAAACACACCCCTGAGCGCAGCAAGTTGCAGCGTTGTAAAGCGCCAGTGTAAACAGTGCCCCAGCGCTGGGAGCTATACCCCTCGTTGAGATGGGTGTTTTTTAAAAAAAGAGGGCTGGGAGAGCTGCGCTGCGCTGCGCCCACACAAGGCATGTTAAAGCGCTGCCACAGCAGCGCTTTAGCGTTGCCAGTGTACACTAGCCCTGATGTTAGCAGGTGAAAGAGAGGAGATCCAGCCCCATGTGACTAAGCAGCTCTCCCAAGTCCACCAGGAAGTGTTCCCCAGACCACCATTTGGGAATTTTTGCCTTTGAGATTGACAGTGCTCTGTGGATAGAGGACATCACTGTCAAGAGTGAGCAGTCCAGCACTTTTCACTATCAAAATAAATTTTCAAGAAAGGTAATCAGTACAGCTTTTGCCCTTCTGGACAGAGTTTACCCAAGACCACAGGTGATTTTCTCTTTGCCATGTAAGACAGAGTTTTGTTTCTTTCCACCCTATCTGGATAGAACACAGGCTGTTAATATCCTGTAAGTATACGCTACTATTAAAGGCCATGTGGGTAGAGACTCCTAATTCCACAGATGAACCATCTTTCCACTGTCCAAAGCATTCTTCACCCAGATGCAGTAGAATGACAGAACAAGGTCAGATTATTCAGATATATTTTCATTTTGTTTGGAAGGAAAAAATTGTGGTTCTCCCACTGTAGGTCATCTTTCCTTTAGCAATGATAATTAAAAACCCACTTATAATGTTCATATGATGTGACATGTCATCAAGGCTTTTTAGTCACTCCTGCTGGTTATCCTACTGGGTTATTTTGTTAATCTTTATTTGTTGGCTAAAGTTTATTACATGAATTTCCACAGAGGTGAAGGCACTGGACTAGGACTCAGAAATCCAGGTTCCGTTTCCAGATTTGCACCTCATACACCTAAATGTTTCTGTGCCTTTGTTATTCTCCTGCAAAGTAGGCATAAAAGTAGTTCTCTGCCTCACAGGAGTTTTAGGAGACTAAATCCATTAATGTTTTCAAGTGCTCAGATATTAGAGAGATGCACAGTACAGAAAAGGAACAACTTTTAAGTTGGCTGTCACCCTAATATCTCAGTTTGAGAACTGGTGACATGAAGTTAAACTTTAATTTTTGCTGATTGAGTTGCCACTTATTTCAGGCGGATTACTTTGTCATCCAAACCAATCACATAGCTACAATTAACCAAGAGATATTCCACCTCTTGTCTGCAGCTGAGGCCTTATCTATGCTAAGCATTTTCAGAAGTTCTCCCACCATGGGGCTGCAGCAGTGCTAGGTCAATGATGGGAGAATTTAGGTGTACCCTGAAGATATTCATAGTCTATAAGACAAGCAAGAGACCTACTTTGGCACGTGCCATACCCTGCATATGGTAAGGAAAAGTCATCTTACTTCATAACCACCACAACCTTAGGGCAGACCAGAAAGCAAAAACCTGCATCTGACACTATAATTTTCTCAAGTACCACTCCTAATGACCACCCCCATCACTGACTGCACCATAAATTCTCAGCATTCTACAAAAAATGCCTGCCACACAGAATCTGTCCTGGGGCACACCTGTAAATGAAAGTTCCAACCCTATTCATATAGTAAAAGGTACCCCTGTTGCCTATCCTCTATGCTGGCTGGTACAATTCATTTTGAAAGGTTTGTTAAAAGGAATGAATGAAAGAAAGAAAGATTTGTTAAAAGCTAGGTTTAACCAGACCTAACATGACTAAGCAGTGATTGTGGGACACTTACAGACACACACACACAAAAACAAATTTTGGTTTAGATTTAAAAGCATTCCTACCAACCTGGGAATAGCACCATTCCAGAACCAGGAAGTAAAAGTATTTAAGAAAGGGGAAAACCAAACCAGTCAGTTTCAATACAGGGCCTAACTGAAAATGCAAAAGACGACAGGATACTGGGCTGACTGGACACTTGGAAATGCCTATGAAACAGCTACACGTATGGAGGGGGATTG
>NW_020696954.1:0-6353 GCF_002925995.2 Terrapene triunguis
TAGACCCCACTCCCCTCCCAGAGCCGGGGACAGAACCCAGGAGACATGCCAAGAAATGCATGACGCACAACAATCATGAGATTTTTGTTTTGAATAATATATTTTGGAATCTTCTTATTTGTGGTTCTGGTTTCGGAGCCTGGAGCCTGCAGGCGCTTCATGGTTACAAGCCGTTCTCCACGCCCAGCAGGGCTATCCACTTCCTTTTTATTAAAGCCTAGAGACTCAGGGATTGCCCCGTGACTCCAGGCGCTGGGGCTTTACGAGAGACCCCAAATAGCAGAAGACGAGTGTGAAAATTGCAAGAGCTTGCCGCTCTGTGACAGAGAAGGCAGACGAATCAAAGCCAGCTCCCGGGATTTTGTCCCAAGTCTCGTGCGATTTGGGGGTTTCCTTGGATTCCCGGCTCCTGTGGTCAGGGGTTATGTGAGAGTCTCCAGTCAGGAAGGCGTAGAACCTGCCCCTTTGAAAGCAGCGGAGTTTGTCACTGATTTCAGCAGGATCAGGAGTCCAGCCTGTTTCTCGCACGAGCGGCTGGAGGAAAGGGCTTTGAAACGGGACTTCAGCGGTACCCAAAGGCTGGGAAACCAGCAGGCAAATCAACAGGACCCCCCAGAATCACAAATAGTCATTTTAACCATGGTGATTGGAAAGCCCATCTCATGAGACTGGGGAGCCTGACGCGTGGTTAAAAACGCCTCGGGATTTGGGGCGTGTGCTTCGTGAAATGAAATCTCGGGGTTTTAAACAGACTCCTGTGATGTTGGGTGCCCCAGCGCACTCGGGGGTGGGGAGGCTGGAAAGACCAGGGCGTAAGTGACGTCCGGAAGCATTGGGAGATTGATGGTGGAGCAATCCCAGCCCACCATGGTCTGCGGGGTGGGGGGAGCTTTGTTGTAGTTTCAGGGTTGTGGCCTGGTTTGCCATCTCACACACCACCCTCCCCTGGGGTTTGTTAGGACCCACCCAGCTGCTGTTGTTTGTTGTGTCTGGTCCCTTGGCTGGGCTAGCCGGGATATCGGATATCTGTCTGTCTTTGTGTATGGGTTGTGTCTGTGTGCGTAGGTTGTCTTTATGTCTCTGGGTGTGCATGATGTCTGTGTGTTGTGTCTGTGTTTGTGCGTTGTGTCTGGGTGTCATCTCTGCTGTGTCGTCTCTGTGTCTGGGTTGTGTGTCTGCATGTCTCTGTGTGTTGTCTCTGTCTCTGTATTGTCTCTGTATATTGTGTCTGTGTTTGTGTTATCTGTATGTTGTCTTTGTGTCTGTCTGTGTTGGTGTGTTGCATCTGGGTGTCGTCTCCGTCTCTGTGTTTGTGTGATCTCTGTGTGTTGTCTCTGTGTCTGTGTTGTGTGTCTCTATGTTGTGTCTGCCTGTGTTTGTGTTATCTCTGTGTCTGTGTGTTGTGTGTGTATCCGCCTGTGTTGTGTCCCTGACCTGCATCCCCTTTCAATTCCCTCAACCCTGATCATTTTCCCCAAGCAGCCAGGGCCATGGCCCATCTCTGTCCCCACCCTGCGGCCGGGGCGCAATGTAGCACTGACCTGGGGGGCCCCGGCTCCATCCGCGTGCCCTTGCGGGGGGTCCAGATCCCCTAGTGCCAGCTCTGGGCTGGGCCCGACCCCTTGGACACCGCAGGGAAATGACACATAAGTGAGAAACAAACGAAAGCCGGGCGGGTGGGGAAGGGGGAAAGGAGCCGACAGTCCAGACGGGCCGAGCGGTGCGGGCTGGGCTGGGCGATTCCCGGTTAGATGCCTCCATCCCTTTGCTCTGGGGCGATGGGCAGGGGATACTGGCCGAGCCGAGCCTGGGGTCTGATCCACCACGGCAGGGGGCTGGGAGCCAGCGGCCCGCTCTGGCCTGAGGGGAAGCCAGAGGAACGCGTCAGGTCCCTGCTGCAGCCCAGGAAAATCCCAGCCAAGTCAATTCCCATTTCTCTGCTCCAGAGTGGGCTCAAGGGGAGGGGGGGGGTAAGAGCCAGGACTCCTGGGTTCTCTCCCAGCTCTGGGAGGGGAGCAGGGTCCAGAAGTAAGAGCAGGAGGGGGCTGGGTGCCCGGACTCCTGGGTTCCTGGCTTTGCCACTGGCTCCCTGTTTGCCCATGGCCAAGTCCTTGCCCCCTCTCTTTGCGTCAGTTTCCTGCTCTGTCGCGGGGGGGGGGGGGGGGGGGGGCCCGGCCCTGGGGGGGGGGGGGGGGGGGGGGGGGGGCGAGGCCCTGGCCCAGGAGAGAGCGAAGCCAGGGACTTGAGCGACGCCCGGGCCCCAGCACTGGCTGCGATGAGGCGAAGGGCCATTGGGACGGCGTTTCCTGTGCGTGGGTACGTTCCGGGCCACAGGACGGCGCGTGCCGAGCAGTGGGGCCGGCAGGACAGCCGGGGGGCAGGACTGGACCCAACCAGGAGGCCGAGAGACTCTCCGCTAGGGACCACCTAGCCCAGCGTCCGGGCTCCCGGTGGTACCGAGCGCTGTCCACCCCCTGGCACCCCTTGGCATTTTGCTTTGTTCTTCCCCTCTTTTCCTGTCGCCAGCTCAGCCAAACAGGCTCCAGGCTTCCCCTGCCCCGATCCTCTCCTGCCTTCTGGCCTTTAAACTGGAGAGCGGGTCAGGGTCAGTCTAAAAATAACAGACAAACAAGAGTTAAAAATACGCTCCAAGCCCCCGGCCACTTTTTGTGGTTTGCCGCTGACACTTGCGGGCTGTTTTTAATGACGCGCTGCCGCTTTCCCCCACGAAAGCCCCAGACAAACACGGGCAAGTGACTAACCGTGCCGTCAGTTTCACTCTTTCCCCCGTGTAATGAAAGTGCACAAACTAAAATCACCTGGACCAGAAAAACATCTGGCGGGATTTCCCCTCCTCTCTGGTTCTAGGAAGCTCTGCTTTTACCTGGGACCACAGCAGGTTTTTAAACAATCAGACGTGAGTTTCTCCAGCGAATGGCGTCCCACGTGCGACGCGAAGGGCTTTTCGACACACGCAGGTCGCGCTGCTTGAACTGTCCCAGCCGGAGCAGCCCGGGCTGCATTCAGATCCTCAGATCCCGGGGTTGTCTGTCTGTCTGGGGGTCCCTCGGACGCCTGGAGGTTGGAGACAGGGGTAGTCCCCTGGCGCAGCTACTTCGAGAAACAGGACCTGGTTTACAGAAGAAATCTTCCATCGACCTCGCCGTGTCTACGCTGGGTCGGCTTAACCGCGGCGCTCACGGGCGGGGATTTCTCCCCGCCCTGGGCGCCGTCACTAGGTCGAGCTAACTGCAGACCAGGCCTCCATCGGTTAAAACCCAGCCCAAGCCGCCCCTCCCACTGGCACGGGACACAAACCGCGAGTGGGGAAGGCCAGGGCGGTGACAGAAGCAGCTGACGCCTGGCTCCTGCTGCCCTGATTTCAGAACCGCGGCCCCAGGGACTTTGCGGGAGGAAGTCCTGGCCAGCGCCCGGCTCTTCCTGACAAGAGAGATTTACAACCCAACATCGGTGTGCCCAGAGTTTGGGGCATGGAAATGGCATCAGTACAGAGCCTCTGGCCGCGTTTGCCGAAGCTGGCGAGGGTGGGGACCGGCCCGCTGCCAAGCCCCCACCCGCCCGGCCGCTCAGAATGAGGAGGAAGCGATGCCGTCTCGTGCTGTGCCCGTGTGAATCGCTGGGGGGGGGGTCGGGCCCGGGCTGGCGTGGAAGTGCTGACGCCGCTGGTGGAAGTGCTGACGCAGGCCGCTGAGCACGGGGGTTCATCTCGACGTGGCCGTGTCCCGTCTGACGCCCGACCCATTGCTTGGTGACTAACGTGCCTCCGGCAGCTCTCATTACCCAATGCAGTAACTCCCGGGGAACATCCGCAGCCCAGCGTGAGCCACCGCCCGTCTCCTTCTCCCACGGTCCCTTTGCCAGCGACTGCGGGGCGGGCGGTGGGGGGGGGAGCGGTGTCACTGGGCGAGAGGTGACACCTGGTGCCAGCTGCAACGTGGGCCGGGCGATTTAGTCCTCGGCCCGACCGGCGCCTGTCCGGGCGTCTCCCTTTCCTCGGCAGCTGCCCGGAAGATTTTTTTCCCGAATTGCCCATGGAAGAGTCAGGAGACAAGACTGACCAGGGCTCTTTGCTTCCCGGGAAGTGAACCACGGGCCCGTAGCCATCACTGGCCAGTTGCTGGTGCAGAGATACTTGTGTTGGGATGGATTTTCCTTGGGAAGGGAGGGGCCGGGTTCAGCCTAAAACAGCGCCGCTCGCTTGTCCCGTGCGGTGGGGGGAAACCAGGCAGTGTCCAGAGCCTGGGGCGGGTGTTCATGGGGAGTGTGATGGGTTCGGTCACAGAAACCCCCTTGGGACTGTCACCTGACGTGCTGGAATTACCTCTGAGCCCGTTTTCCCTGCAAGCTTGGGACTCCAGAACCCGGCCTGGTCGAGCCAGACACGCCAGCCTGCTGCAACACAGACCCAGGTCTGGTCCACGCCCCCAAAGCTGCAGAGTTAACTGAAAACAGCTTAAGAAGTGCTCCTGTCTCTAGTGCCCAGACACCCAGCTCCCGACGGGATCCAAACCCCAATGAATCCGTTTTACTCTGTATAAAGCGTATACAGGGTAAACTCATATATTGTCCACCCTCTATGACACTGATAGAGAGATATGCACAGCTGTTTGCTCCCTCAGTATTAATACTTGCTCTGGGTTAATTAATAAGTAAAAAGTGATTTTATTAAATACAAAAAGTAGGATTTAAGGGGTTCCAAGTAATAAGTAACAAGAACAAAGTAAGTTACCAAGCAAAATAAAACAAAACACGCAAGTCTAAGCCTAATACAGTAGGAAACTAAATGCAGGTAAATCTCACCCTCAGAGATGTTCCAATAAACTTTCACAGGCTAGTCTCCTTCCTAGTCTGGGCCCAATCCTTTCCCCTGGTACAGTCCTTCTTCCAAATCAGGTGGTAGCTAGGGGATTTCTCATGACTGCAGCCCCCTTTGTTCTGTTCCACCCCCTTTTATAGCTTTGGCATAAGGCGGGAATCTTTTGTCTCTCTGGGTCCCCACCCTTCCTTTTCAATGGAAAAGCACCAGTTTAAAGATGGATTCCAGTCCCAGGTGACATGGTCACATGTCCTGTGAGACCCCCGGCCTCCATTCTTCCCAGCCTGACTCACAGGAAGGCTTACAAGCAAACAGAGCCATTTACAACCAATTGTCCTGGTCAATGGGAGCCATCAAGCTTCCAAGCCACCATTAATGGCCCACACTTTGCATAATGACAATAGGACTCAGAGTTAACTTCATATTCCTAGTTTCAGAGACAAGAATGATACGTACATACAAATAGGATGACCACACTTAGTAGATTAAAAGCTTTGTAATGGTACCTTACAAGAGACCTTTTGCATGAAGCATATCCCAGTTACATTATATTCACCCTCATTAGCATATTTCCATCAAACATTATGGATTCAGAGTAGCAGCCGTGTTAGTCTGTATCCGCAAAAAGAACAGGAGTACTTGTGGCATTATGGAGTGCATCATCACAGAGAGAACCAGGTGGCACTAGGCGCTGTACAAAAAGCAGGGCGGTCTCCCTCGGTGTCAGATGAGCTGACAGGTGGAAACAGATAGAAGTAAACAAGTCCTAGAAATTGAAGAGGAATCAAGGGGCTATTTCCCGTGAGGGGGGTTTGCGGAGCTGGGGATTCAGTGTATCTGGGTTACAGGCAATAACCTCCCCGCCTGGCTCCGCGTGTCAGGTTAAGGGAGCCGGTGACTTGAGGCCCTGAGCTTAGCCCGAAGGGATCTGAGGGCAGGATCCGGCCTAGGGGAAGGAAGCCGGTGGTTCTCTTGGAACCAGGCGGGAGCCGGGCGAGAGGAACGCGGCTCTGTGCCGTTAAAAGGACTTCCCAGCTGGTTTGGAAAAGAAGTTAGATGGGGCGGTGTAGTGGTTAGAGCAGGGGGCTGGGAGCCAGGACTCCTGGGTTCTATCCCCGGCTCTGGGAAGGACTGTGGGGTCGTGGTTAGAGCAGGAGGCTGTGGGTCGGGACTCTGCTCCCAGCTCTGTGACTGACCTAAAGGCCTCAGGTTCTCCCCCCGGCAAAGCAGGGACGTCACTCGCGGCGCCGGCGTGGGAGCTTTGACCCCCTCCCGGGAGCGATTTGTCTTTGTGTTCCGATTCCTGGTATTACAATTGATCAGGTGCAGCCCGCTGACCCAGCCACGGACCAGGGCCCCACTGCGCTCGGCGCTGCACGTAAACCCTGCAGTCATTCCGTTCCCCTGCGCTCCCAGATTTGCCGAGGGCGAAGCCGGCAGCTGGAAATCGAGCCCATGTAAAGTTCCACATTTCCCTCCTGAGCCTCCCCCCACCCCTGCCAAGTCTGGTGCTTTT
>NW_020696955.1:0-19494 GCF_002925995.2 Terrapene triunguis
AAAGGCCTTTTCCACCTGCTCCTCCCACCTCATTGTGGTGAGCATTTGTCATGGAACTCTGCTGATTGTCTATATGTTCCCAACCACCGACATCCTGAGCGACTTCAAGAAAGTTCTGTCTGTTATCTACACAGTCCTGACACGCCTGGTCAATCCCCTCATCTACAGCCTGAGAAACAAAAAGGTCCAGGAGGCCCTGAGGAAAGCTTGCAGGAAATTCAAGTTTGGACCATGCTAACCGGTTAATTTCCTTGGGTTAAAATAGATATAACATGGGCTGAGGTAGAGCCTGAAGCAAAGCCTGCTGTAGTCCCCAGTCGTGTTTCCCTGAGCTTCCCTGGGCTTCATGTCCTGCTCTTTCACAGTGTCTCTCAACCTTTCCAGACTACTGTACCTCTTTCAGGAGTCTGATTTGTCTTGCGTATCCACAAGTTTCATCTCACTTAGAAACTTTCAAAACCACATAATTATGAAATAAATGAATTAGAATATAAAGATTTCAGGGTATAGTCTATACAGGAGACTACACGAGTCATTGTATGAAATTTTAGTTTAGACTTTGCTAATGCTTTTTCTGTAGCATGTTGTAAATCTAGACAAATCTCTAGATGAGCTGATGTACCCCTGGAAGACCTCTGTGTACCCCCAGGCTACACGTGCCCCTGGTTGAGAACAACTGTTCTTACAGCCCTGAGAGAAAGTGGAGATGGAGACACTCAAAACCTGGGACCCCAGTCTTATTAGGGCCGGTATCCGACTCCACTGATGGGTATCACTGCGCTGGTGGGAAACTTGACCTTATGGCTGCTCAAAGTTCAGACAATGGTGGCGATTGTGCTCAGTGAGAGGGTGCAGGTGAAATGGACTCAGAAAAAACGCTGAGCATCCGTTCATTGTAGGGTGAGAGACTTCTAGATACACACACGTACGCACACGCACACATACATATACACATACGCACATGCATGCATATGCCCATGCACACACATATCCACACACATGCAGGCATACACACGTACATGCACACACACATATGAATGCACACATACTCACATGCACACATATGCACACACATGCACATATACATGCATGAATACATTTATACATGAATATGCACACATACACACACACACACTTACCCATACACACATATGCATGCGCACACACGCACGCATACGCACAGGCACACATACGCAAACGCAAGCACCCATACAGACACGCACACATACACACACATGCACACACACACATACCCACACACAAGAAAATGCACACCTACGTACATCCACACCCATTGTTACATACGCAGATGCATGCACACACACATGCATATTCACATGCATGCATAGGCACACACACCAAGACACACATACACATGCACACACAAACACGCATGAACACATACAAACATGCACACATATACACGCACACACAAGCACACATACACCCCCACACACATACCTATCATAACTAGAAAGGGAAGGGTAAACATCTTTCTGTATACAGTAATATAAAATCCCTCCTGGCCAAAGGCACAAAATCCTTTTATCTGTAAAGGGTTAAGAAGCTCAGGTAACCTAGCTGGCACCTGACCAAAAGGACCAATAAGGGGACAAGATACTTTCAAATCTGGGGAGGGGAGAAAGGCTTTGTTTTGTCTATTCTTTGTCTGTCTGTTCTGTGTGCTTGCCGGAGACAGATCAAGAAGGCAAGCAATCCAACTCAAATGCATTAGCTTACTTTTATTTTGGCTTGTAATTTTCCCTGTCTAAGGGGAGGTTTTGTCTAGAGGGAGGTTTATCCCTGGATTTGTAACTTTAAGGTTTTGCTTAGAGGGGAGATCCTGTATGTTCTTGAGTTTTTTTTTATTCTGTAAAGTACTTACCATCCCGACTTTACAGAGGTAATTCTTTTACCTTTTCTTTAATTAAAATTCTTCTTTTAAGAACCTGATTGATTTTTCATCATTTTAAGATCCAAGGGTTTGGGTCTGTGTTCACCTGTACCAATTTGTGAGGATATTATTCTCAAGCCTCCCTGGGAAAGGGGGTGTAGGAGCTTGGGGGATATTTGGGGAAGGTAGGGCTCCAAGTGGCCCTCCCTGAATGTTTGTTTAAATCACTTGGTGGTGGCAGCATTACTTAATCCAAGGAATAAGGGAATTTTTAACCTAAACTGGTAGAAATAAGCTTAGGGGGTCTTCATGCAGGTCCCCACATCTGTACCATAAAGTTCAGAGTGGGGAGGGAACCCTGACATACCCATATGCACAAATACCCACACAGATATATGCAAACACACACACACAAATATATGATACCTACATTATAAAAACATAGGCTTGCAACATCCTCCTGGAACTCCAGCGTTTGGCGATTGTACCATTAACATTTGTTTCCTAGTGTGTATTTCATCCCCAGGCTGCTTGGCAAAGGAAGAGAAAAGCCAAAGGAAACCTCTGGCCTTGGCCACAGGACACCAGCACAGAACTTGTATTTGCCCACTTTTCAGCAATGATTTAGGGCCAGTTGTTTCCAGATACTTGGGGGCCCAGTGGGATTTTCCAAAGCCTCTGGGCACCTGGCCTGTGGGATGGGGCCCTGGAGGAGGCAGGCAGGGGAAGACCCACCTTCCCCAGGTTTGTGTGTCACTCTGGGGCCTCGGCGTCCAGATGCCTGGTGTGGGGCTGCAGAAGGCATGTAAGGGGCACCTACAGCCCATTTACTGGAAACACTTGGGTGCCTGCAGGGTTTGCCAGCAGACCAGCTGGGTTTGTGAATCCCAGGGGCCAGACTCTGGGATTCGGGTGCCTAAAGTGGGAGCTTTGTGATTCTAGCCCTATGTCCACACCCTTGTCCTCATGCTATAGCGGAGGAAACTCAGGCAGAACGAGGTGACATTATCTGCCCAGAGTCACTCAGCAGTCAAGTCTCTCACCAAGAATATCATGCAATAAAAGAACCAAACTGCGTCTTCTCTTTCTGTTCTCTCTGTTGTCAGACCTCCCATTATCTGTCCGCTTCGTATCCAGTATGTGGAATAAATGTGCAAAGCTGGTCTACACATACAAGTTGCACCATTTTAACTATATCTGCCTATCCCTGCCTGTGACAGGGCTGTGTGCCCTTGGGCTGGAGAGCCAGGAGTCAATCCCACCCAGCTCAGAGAAGGGTCCCGACCTGAGGGGAATCAGGCCATTTCCAGTAAAGGGCAGAAGGGGGCTAGGGAAAGAGTCAAACTCAGGAGGCTGATGTGAGATTTCAGAGAATGAGAGAGATTCCTGCAGGGAAAACCCTGAGGCTAGTGGAATTCCTCCATTAGGGTGGGGGAGGGAAACTGAGGTGAGGGGCTGTGTTCTTAGCTGCCCTGAGTCCTCCAGGGGGTGCTGTGAGGTGTCCACTCGTCTACACTGAGTAGATGAAATCGTACTGATGTGATGGAGCTTCTGGCGGGATAGTTCATTCCCACATGGGAAGGGGAATAAGCGATCTATTGGTAAAGTGTGTCCACACAAGATGGTGTAACGGTATAACTATTTCCATAACACATTAGCACCACCAGTTATCCTGGTGCAAAATATGGCTAGAGACCTTGTGTGAGTCCCTGTGAAAATACGTCCATACATTCCTAGCTTTGAAACAAATTCCTATAATCCAAGAGAAATGTCTTTTACAATAACAGAATCATAGAAAAATAGGACTGGAAGGGACCTCAGCTGATCATCTAGTCCTCTGAACTCAAGGCAGGACTACATCATTACGAGATCATCCCTGGCTGGTGTTTGTCTGACTTGTTCTTAAAAACCTCCAATGATGGAGATCCCACAATGTTGTGAAGCAATTTAGTCAAGTGCTTAACCACCCTGACCATTAGGAAGTTTTTCCTAATGTCCAACCTATAGCACCCTTGCTGCAATTTAAGACCATTGCTTCTTGTCCTATTCTAAGAGGTTAAAGAGAACAACTTTTCACCCTCCTTCTTTTAACAATCTTTTATGTACTTGAAAACTGTTATAATGTCCCCTCTCAGTCTTCTTTTCTCCAGACTAAACAAACCCCGTTTTTTCAATCTTCCCTCATAGGTTCTGTTTTCTAGAGCATTAATCATTTTTGTTGCTCTTCTCTGGATTTTTCCAGTTTGACCCCATCTTTCCTGAACAGGACACAATACTCCAGTAGAGGCCTTATCAGTGTGGTATCGAGTGAAAGAAGTGTGTCTCATATCTTGCTTACAACACTCCTGCTGATACATCACAGAATGCTCTTCAGGGTTTGTTTGTTTATTTCCAACAGTGTACTGTTGTACATCCTGTTTTTGTACAGTGCCAGCTGCACATGCAAGTATGTACCTGGGGCAAAGGGGCATTGGGGCAGCAGAGGGTGAGGAATATCAAAGGGGCAGCTCTTCTGTAGCATAGGGGCACTAGGGATAGAAGAGGGGAAGGCTGGGAAAGGGGGGGCTATATTGTGTATTGGCCATTAAGGGAAGCAAAGGTTAATGTGGCCTATGTTCTATGTAACCTTTCTAATAATATCTACATGGCAGCTGATCACAAGGAATGGCAAATAAAATAATAATTTTTATCTGAAATCACAGGTTTAATATTCCTTAAAGTGATGAAGAGTCAATCCACTTGAAATTAAAAACTTAAGCCGCAGTGTGAGAAGATTCAGCTCTCTCCTGGTATTCTAGACAAGGTACAGGTTAGACATGTATCCCTCAAAGAGTTAAGCAATGGGATTTCATCCCTGTTGGCATGGGCAGTTTGTGAGCCGCTCCTTGGGGGACGCTAGCCCCCAGCCCTGCCCCTTCTACCTGAAGCCCCTCCCCCTTCCATTCCTTCCTTCTCCCCTTCTGCTTCCCCATACCCTATCAGAGCCCCATAGCCCTCTCTCCCCTCCACAATCACTCACCCCGACCCCGCGGCCTGGGCCACCCCACCCCAGCACCCCCCAGAATCAGGCACTGTAGCCCCAGCACCCCCAGCCCTGGAGTTCTGGGTAGTATGGCCCCAGAACCCAGGGGACCCCAGTGCTGAGCGGCCCCAGCTGCCTCAAGTCCCGGCCACAGGTTCTAGCCCCAGCCCCAACCCTGGCACGATTCCCGGAAGAGGAGCAGCCCGCCAGGGCTGGTGGGGCCAAGGGGGAAGCAGCAAGCAGGAGGGAGCCTCAGGGTGGACCATGGGCAGGGCACCACCCACGCCTGTCAGCAATGGTTTTGCCAGAGATCAATTAAAAA
Organism: Terrapene triunguis; assembly: GCF_002925995.2. NCBI lineage: Eukaryota > Metazoa > Chordata > Testudines > Emydidae > Terrapene > Terrapene triunguis. The sequence continues at coordinate 5,239 of NW_020696955.1, forward strand.
CAAACAAATAAACAAACAAATAAACAAACCCCTTTTTCAAAAATACAATGATGCGAGCCACAAATATTCAACATTTGGACATTATGAACAACAAAGCTTTAGCACAAAATTATTCAGAATGGGGATAAATTGGATTGAGACCTTACTGCATGGTTAGCGGGCAAATTATGGTAGGAGAGAACTTGGAATTATAACAATCTCCTAGTTGGTTTTGCATTCAGAAATAAGTGGATATTTGTATCCTTCTGTAAATGTTGGAACAAACCTTCCCTTCAGGGCAAGAAGTGACAGTAGGTCAAAAACTTCATGCTGAGAAGGACAGTGTTGGAGTCAAGTTGTAGAATATATTGCAATACACACAACGGAAATGATTATATTGACTGTACCCAAACTCACCCATGATTTGGCTAGTGTGACTATAGAACACTGTCCTTTACTGGATGGAATCAGTGCTATTCCTTGCTTCTCAAACTCTAACAGATGAATTACAGACCTACGGTACTGGACAGGGCGGGATTAACACAGGGGCTTTAGGGGCTGCAGCCCCGGGTTTCAGGCTAAGGGAGGCCCCGCAAAAATAAATCCATAATTATATACAATTCAGTGGTCACCAACCCATTGATTGCAATCAACTGGTCGATCCTGGAGCCTCTGCCAGTCGATTGTGATCTCCGGGCCGATGAAAGTCCAGTGGTGCAGCAGGGCTCACGCAGCCTGCCTGCAAGACATGGTCCCACACCGCTCCTGGAAGCGGCCAGCTGATGGCACGTCTCTGCAGCCCCTGGCAGGCAGAAGGAGGAGACTCCGTGTGTTGCCCCAGACCCCGGCACCATCCCCGCATTGGCTGGGAACCGCCCCAGGACAGAATCACCTACTGCACCCAAACTCCCTCCCAGACCCCGTTTCCTTCACCCCAACCTCCTGCCCCAGGTCAGAATCTCCTCCTGCATCAAACTCCCTCCCAGAAGGAAACTAATATAACAGCTGTTCTAAGGCAAGAACTAGGTGATTTAGAATTAACATAACTATATTCTACATGTTTTCTGACTGAAATATAACCACAGAAAGACTTTATGTTAATTAGAACACAAGATTAATATAGCGTTAATACCCTCAATGCCATAATTGTGATAATTTTGTTTTAAATTAGGAAAAAGACTTGAATACAGAGGCCCCCGGTGGTATGGTGTGATCTTGGGGTGTCCCTTCTGGTATCCGCCCAAACTGCAACCAGGGTTATTCCTGTCTGCTATCTCCACCTGCTTTATTCTGATTTGCCCCACCTCTCTAACAATCTGGGACTGCTTGTATTGATGAGCATAAGAATCAACACTTTCTGCTAGGTCCATTTTCTTTTCCAATAAACACTGTTTTACATCAACATTGGTCATAATCAGGAACGGCTCCTTTACAACCAAATCACACATTCCTTCAAAGCTAGTTACACCCCTTTCTTTGACCCATTTATCTAACAGATCCTTCATCTGGTTTACATAAGACACATTACTTATTCCAGCCCCTCTCTTAAGGGCTCTAAATTTTACTCTGTAAGTTTCAGGTGTAATTTGAAATTGTTTCAAAACCAAATCCTTAAATTTATCATAGTCAGAAGCATCCTCAATAGGCATCTTGTTGAATATGTCCAGAGCTCTTCCAGTCAATTTTGCTACCAATGTGGTCATCTTGTGGTCTTCAGGAACTTCATGGAGGGTGCACAGTCTCTCAAAGGTGATGAAATATTCAGCAATATCACTGGATTCATCATACCGTGGACATAGTCACTCCTATTTGTGGATTTTTGGGGAAGTAGAGGCAGCTGCTGAAGCGTTCCGTATTTTCCACTCCATCACCTCCAGGTCATGGTTCCTCTCTCTTTCCCTCTCCTTCTGAGCATGCTGCCTCTCTCTTTCCTTTTCCTCCAGTTCATGCTGCCTCTCTCTTTCCCTCTCTTCCCTAGCAGCTTTTTCTCTGGCCACTTGTGCATCAATCTGGGCCTGTATTTCTCTGTCTTTTAATTCCAGGGCTCTTTTCTGGGCAGCCTTGTCCCTGGCTGTTTCTGCCTCCAACTCCAAGCGCTTTAAGGCCATTTGTCTTTCATGTTCTTTTTGTCTCTCTTCAACTTCCAATCTGTCTAATTCTAGTTTCATTTGGACCTCACTTTCCATCATCCTAGCCTCCCTGTGCTTAGCCTAGCATAACCCGAGAGCTCAAAAGAAAAAAAAACAGCTTGTGAATTCCCTTGCAGGAACTTAACTACTCTGCCTCCAGGCAAAGAAAAAAAACCTCTAGCTGCTCTCAGCTTAAAAAAAGAGAAGTGTCCTTTTAAAAAAAAAAACCTCCCTGATTTTCAATCAGCCAAAAGAAAGAATGTTTTTAAAATCCTGAGGTCTGTGCTTCTGGTTCAAAATGATCCCACCGTGCTGCCACCATGTCAGGGTTCCCTCCCCACTCTGAATTCTGGGGTACAGATGTAGGGACCCACATGAAAGACCCCCTAAGCTTATATTCTCCCAGCTTAGGTTAAAAACTTCCCCAAGGCACAAATTCTTTTCCTTGTCCTTGGACGGTATTGCTGTCATCACCAAGTGATTTAAACAAACTTTCAGGGAGGGCCCACTTGGAGCCCTATCCCCCCAAAATATCCCCCCAAGCCCCTTCAGTCCCTTTCCTGGAGGGGGGGGGCTTGAGAATAATATACCAACCTATAGGTTAGAAAGTGAGCACAGACCAAATCCCTGGGTTTTGGGACACTGGAAATCAGGTTCTTAAAAAAAGAATTTTATTAAAAAAAAAAAAGTTAAAGAAGCACCTCTGTAAAATCAGAATGGAAGGTAATTTTACAGGGTAATAAAAAGATTTAAAACACAGAGGAGTCCCCTCTGATTCTGCTTCCCAATTACAAATCAGGAATAAAATTACCTCTTAGCATAGGGAAAATTCACAAGCTAAAACAAAAGACAATCTAACATGTTTCCTTGCTTACTAACAATTTTTGTAACCTTAGATGCTAATTTCAGGTGTTTTTAGGAGATTTTTTTTCTGCCCTGATCCCTGTCTCTGTCCAAGAGGAAAACAAACAAAGAGAGCACCAACAAAACCTCCCCACCCCAGATTTGAAAGTATTGTTTTTCCTTATTGGTCCTTTTTGGTAAGGTGCCAACCAGGTTATTTGAGCTTCTTAACCCCTTACAGGTAAAAGAGGGATTTTATGCTACCCTTAGCTGTCTGTTTATGACAGGGCCGTACCTAACGCCCATCGATTTCCGATCCTACTTTGGGGTCTTGGTATTGAGGTGCCAAATAACCTCCATAAATATGTCCGTCTGTCTGTGTGCCAGGTCCCATCTGTAAAGCAGGGGTAACAGTGTCACATGGGGTGGTGGGAGGATAAATACATTCAAGGCAGTGAGGTGCCCAGACATCAGAGTGATGGAGGCCAACTAAGGAGCTAGGATAGACGTGACCTGACAGGTCTTTCCTATTCCATTTTGCTTTCAGTTCGGAGTTTGAGAGAGATCAGTGCCCAGTTCCCCTTGGATTCCCATGGGATTAGTTACCAACCTACACTGCTTCCAACTCCTCAAGATTCAAGAATCAGGGAGGAAATGGTTGATTAACCTCTAAGGCGGGTCTGTCAGCAGCTGGAGTCTCTGTTGTCACGTCCTCACGCAGCATTTCAAGGACCAGGATCCAGGTTATTCAGTCCATTTTCTCTCCCCACTGCATTCATCTACTTCCACGTGCCCAGTAACTAGAATGACAACCTAGAAAAGCTACCGAGGCTGCTTTCCATGTCTGGTACTGTGAACGTGTGCCTCATACCCTCTGTCAAATGGGGAACGTCTTTTCTGATTATTATATATCCTTCTATGCGGAGAGGCAGTCTCCCGAGGTATTTCTGCTGTGGGGAATGCAACAGGCAAGGGGAAGTTGGTATTTACTGACATTTTCTAAAACTAAACCAGAGTCAAACTTCTAATTTCAAAGGGAAAGTCCTGGAGAGGGAAGAAACGTCTAATCTTGAAACAAATCTCTCTCTATTGCGTGGACGCTCTGTTGACCATCAAGAAATAACACACTAATTCTAGATTTTACATCTGCCTCAGTGATTTAGACAGTGACTTCCCATCCAATTCCCCTAGAAAGATTTGAAAATGTTAGCAGAGTTAGCTGATCTTACATTTTCTCCAACCACCCCCTCGTTGCCCTCCGTAGTAAGCGCACATGTACCCAGCCCCCATCCAATGAGCTCACTCAATTAGTTCAGGTAACATTTTTAAAAGAGTCTAAGTGGTTTAGAAGCCTAAGTTGCATTTTCAAAAGCTTCTCATTTGCTAAGGCTTAGCAACCTAAATCTCACTGAAAGGAGAGGGGACTTAGCCTCATATGTCACTTTTGACTTTTGCTTAAGTGTTTTTGAAAATGTTACCGTTAGTCATTTCTGTAAGGAGGAAGTGCAGCCTGCTGCTCAGTTAAAAGGCAGGTGCAACAGGGTGCTTTAAACATTTAGGTTGGGATCTTCAAAGAGGGGTAATGTATGCAATAAAGACCCAACTCCCATGAGATTGCTATGGGAATTTTGCACCTAACTCCCTTAGGGCTCTTGGAAAGGCCCATATCAAGGAAGCATGGAAGGAAGAGACCTGAAATTCTAAAGTACAAATAATTTCTTCCCATTCCCAGAAAAGTTTCAGGCTCACATGCATCTTGTTTCATAAACAGGGCTGGATTAACTTTCTTGGGGACCTGGATTTTGTGGGTCTTCTCTATGTGTGATTTGGTTGTACAAGAGCAGTTCCTGATTATAACCAACCATAGAACATTAGGGTTGGAAAGGACCTCAGGAGGTCATCTAGTCCAACTGCCTGCTCAAAACAGGACTAATCCCCAGACAGATTTTTACCCCAGTTCCCTAAATGGCCCCCTCAAGGATTGAACTCACAACCCTGGGTTTAGCAGGCCAATGCTCAAACCACTGAGCTACCCCTCACCCCTGTTCTAAAGAGAAGACAAGGAAGTAAATGATGTTTTAAAACAGTGTTTATGGGCTAAGAAAATGGACTCAGCAGAAAGTCTTGCTTCTTATGCTGATAAATACGAGCAGCCCCAGATCGTCAGAGAGGCGGGGCAAATCAGAATAAAGCAGGTGCAGGTATCATACAGGAATAACCCTGGTTTCAGTTTGGGTGGATACCAGAAGGGACACCACGAGACCACACCATACCACTGGGATCCTCTGTATACAAGTCTTTTTCCTAAGGCCCCACCTATACCCCAAGGAAAACTGCAGACACCTTATCATCCCACCACACCATTCTCCAGCAACCTACTTCGCCCCACTGACCACTCAGCTGGATGATGTTTTAAATGTAATGAGCTGGGGCATGTAAAGGCCAACTGTCCCAAGAACCCCAACAGATTACAGTTCATTACACCAGAAAACACCAAAGGTCCTCAGGCCCAGATGCCTCAAAGATACCCTCAAATCGAAGGGAAACTGTGAGTGTGGGCGGGAAGAAGGTTATTGCGTGGAGGGACACTGGAGCACAGGTGTAAGCTATCCACCAATCCTTAGTGGACACCAAATTCATCAATCCAGAGGGCCAAGTGACGATTCAACCAATTCTTTTGACTTGCCTACAGCCAAGTTGCCTGTCCAGTACAAAGGCTGGTCAGGAATGTGAACTTTTGCAGTCTATGATGATTATCCCATTCCCATGCTGCTGGGGGAAGACTTGACCAACCATGTGAAGCTAGCCAAGAGGGTGGGAATGGTCACCGACAGCCAGGCTAAGCAAGCCTTCACACCCATCCCTGTTCCTGAGCCTTCTACAAGAACCCCATCTGTATTACCAGAGACCCAGACTGAGGTGGTGGAACTGGATGCCATGCCAACGTCTGAGACAGTAGTAGTGGATCCATTCACAGAGACCCAGCCAGAGCCAGTCCCAGAGCTGGAACTGGCAGAGCAACCAGCACCAGAACCATTGCCAGCACTGAATCCAGCACTTGCAACCCCGTCTGCAACTCCAAACCCAGAGGGCACCACCAAGCCTGCCCTGGAAGCATCAGATAAACCTACGCAAGAGTCTCAGCCGGAGCCTGAAATACAACATAGTGCACCGGCGGAGAGCGGTTCACAGTCAATGGAAACAGCTCCATCACCTACATCGCTTCCAGTGGGACCAAGCTCAAATCCACCATCCAATGAGGAACTCAGGCCCAGCAGGAAGCAGATAAAAGCCTCCAGGGAGCTTGGACGGCAGAACAGAGCAACCCACCACCTCTCAGCTCTTCTAATCGATCCCGGATTGTTGTAGAAAGAGGACTTTCATACAAGGAAACTCTTTCTAGTGAACACCAGGAAGACTGGCATCCTTAAAGACAGTTGGTAATTCCAACTAAGTATCGGGTAAAGCAATTGAGCTTAGCCCACGATCATCCTAGTGGCCATGCTGGGGTGAACAGAACCAAAGACCATTTGAGGAAGTCCTTCCACTGGGAGGGAATGGGCAAGGATGTTTCTACTTATGTCTGGTCTTGTGAGGTGTGCCAAAGAGGGGAAAACCCCCAGACCAGGTCAAAGTCCTTCTCCAGTCACTCCCCATTATTGAGGGTCCATTTCAGCGAGTAGCTGTGTATATTCTGGGTCCTTTTCCAAAAAAGACACCCAGAAGAAAGCAGTACATACTGACTTTCATGGATTTTGCCACCCGATGGCCGGAAGCAGTAGCTCTAAGCAACACCAGGGCTAAAAGTGTGTCCCAGGCATTAACAGAGATGTTGGCCCTCTGACATCCTTATTGATTCAGGAACTCATTTCCTGTCAGGGTCCATGAAAAGCCTTTAGGAAGGTCATGGGGTGAACCACTTGGTTGCCACCCCTTACCACCATCAAACAAATGCCTGAATGGAGAAGTTTAATGGAACTTTGGGGGCAATGATCTGTAAATTCATAAATGAGCACTCCAATGACTGGGACCTAGTGTTGCAGCAGTTGCTCTTTGCCTACAGGGCTGTACCACATCCCAATTTAGGGTTTTCACCATTTGAACTTGTGTATGGCTGTGAGGTTAAGGGGCCATTACAGTTGGTGCAGCAGCAATGGAGGGGTTTACACCTTCTCCAGGAACTAACATTCTGGACTTTGTAAACAACCTACATAACACCCTCCACAACTCTTTAGCCCTTGCTAGAGAAAACCTAAAAGATGCCCAGGAAGAGCAAAAAGTCTGGTATGATAAACGTGCCAGAGAGCGTTCCTTCAAAGTAGGGGAACAGGTCATGGTCTTGAAGGCGCTCCAGGCCCATAAGATGGAGGCATTGTGAGAGGGGCCATTTACATTCCAAGAGCGCCTGGGAGCTGTTAACTATCTCATAGCATCCCCCACCTCCAACATAAAGCCTAAGGTGTACCATGTTAATTCTCTAAAGCCCTTATATTCCAGAGAATTAAAAGTTTGTCAGTTTACAGCCCAGGGAGGAGATGGTGCTGAGTGGCCTGAAGGTGTCTACTATGAAGAAAAAGTGATGGTAGCGTGCAAGAGGTGAACCTCTCAATAACCCTCGGATGTATGCAGCGACAGCAGATCAAGGAGCTGTGCACTAGCTTCACACTGTTGTTCTCAGCCACCCCATGATGGACCAAACGGGCATACCACTCCATTGACACAGATAATGCTCACCCAATTAGAGCCCAACCTTTCTGGGTGGCTCCTCAAGTCAAAACTGCTATAGAATGGGAGATCCAGGACATGCTACAGATGGGGGTAATCCACCCCTCTAAAAGTGCATGGGCATCTCCAGTGGTTCTAGTTCCCAAACCAGATGGGGAAATACACTTTTGCATGGACTACCGTGAGCTAAATGCTGTAACTCACCCAGACAACTATCCAATGCCACGCACAGATGAGCTATTGGAGAAACTGGAATGTGCCCAGTTCATCTCTACCTTAGACTTAACCAAGGGGTACTGGCAAGTACTGTTAGATGAATCCGCCAAGGAAAGGTCAGCCTTCATCACCCACATAGGGCTGTATGAATTTAATGTGCTCCCTTTCGGGCTGCAAAATGCACCCGCCATCTTCCAAAAACTTGTAGATGGTCTCCTAGCGGGATTGGGAGAATCTGCAGTCGTCTACCTTGATGATGTGGCCATCTTTTCTGATTCATGGGCAGAACACCTGGAGCATCTACAAAAAGTATTCAAGAGCATAAGGGAGGCAGGACTACTGTTGAGGCTAAAAAGTGTCAAATAGGCCTAAACGGAGTGACTTACCTTGGACACCAGGTGGGTCAAGGAACTATCAGCTCCCTACAGTCCAAAGTGACTGCTCTCCAAAAGTGTCCTGTCCCAATGTCACAGAAACAGGTCCAATCCTTCTTAGGCTTGGCTGGATATTACAGGCGATTTGTATCGCACTACAGCCAAATCGCAGCCCCAATGACAAACCTAACCAAAAAGAAGCAGTCAAATGCAGTTTGGTGGACTGAAGAGTGTCAGAAGGCCTTTAACCAGCTTAAAGCGACACTCATGTCTGACCCTGTGCTAAGGGCCCCAGACTTTGACAACCTTTCCTAGTAACCACAGATGCATCCGAGCGTGATGTGGGAACAGTTTTAATGCAGGAAGGACCAGATCAAGAATTCCATCCTTTCGTGTTTCTCAGCAAAAAACTGTCTGAGAGGGAAAGCCACGGTCAATCACCAAAAAGGAATGTTACGCCATTGTGTACGCTCTGGAAAAGCTATGCCCATACATTTTGTGACAGTGTTTCCACCTGCAAACCGACCGTGCAGCACTGAAGTGGCTTCATACCATCAAGGAAAATAACAAAAAAAACTTCTTTGGTGGAGTTTATCTCTCCAAGATTTTGATTTTGAAATACAACACATTTCAGGAGCTTCTAACAAAGTGGCTGATGCACTTTCCCATTAAAGTTTCCCAGAATCAACTGGTTAAAATCGTCCTTGAAATGTGGGCAATATTATTAGTTTTTATATAATCAGTAGTATATCTAGAGGTGCATGTGTCTTATTAATTCTGTTTTCTCCTAAAGCTCCAGGAAGAAATCACAGCCAGTGTGAAACAGGCTATCCAGCACCATCTGTGATTTGGGGTGTGTGTCATAAATATAAAGTGAAGGGTAACAACCTTTATGTATGCAGTAACATAAATCACTCCTGGCCAGAGGTACAGAATCACTTACCTGTAAAGGGTTAATCAGTTCAATTAACCTAGTTGGCAGCTGACCAGAAGGACCAATGGGGAAAGAAGATACATTCAAATCTGGGGGGGGAGGTTTTGTTTGTGCTCTCTTTGTTGATTCCCTCTCAGGACAAAGAGAGAGACCAAGCAGGTAACCCAGCTCGTAAAAAGATCCTGAACTGAAACATCTAAAAATTACAGAAATTGTAAGTAATAGCAAGGAAATGCATTAGATTATCTTTTGTTTTAGCTTGTGAATTTCCCCTATGCTAAGAGGGAGGTTTATTCCTGTTTTTGTAACTTTGAAGTTGAGCCTAGAGGGGAATCCTCTGTGTTTTAAATCTTTTTTATTTACCCTGTAAAGTTATCTTCCATCCTGATTTAACAGAGGTGCTTCTTTTACTTTTTTCTTTTAAAATAATATTCTTCTTTTAAGAACCTGATTGATTTTAAGTGTCCTAAAAATCAGGGATTTGGTCGGTGCTCACTTTGTTAACCCTTCGGTTGGTATATTATTCTCAAGCCCCCCCCCCCCCAGGAAAGGGGGTGAAGGGGTTTGGGGGAATATTTTTGGGGGGATAGGGGCTCCAAGTGGCCCCTCCCTGAATATTTGTTTAAATCGCTTGGTGGATGGCAGCAATACCATCCAAGGACAAGGAAAGGAATTTGTGTCTTGGGGAAGTTTTTAACCTAAGCTGGTGGAATATAAGCTAGGGGGTCTTTCATGCAGGTCCCCACATCTGTACCCCAGAGTTCAGATTGGATAGGGAACCCTGACAGGCAAGTGTTACATTTTAGAGTCCTTGCGGGCCCCCACCTTCTGCACTTGAAGTGCTAGAGTGGGGAATCAGCCTGGACCTGGTGGCAGAGCGTTGTGATCATTTAGAACCAGAAGCACAGACCTCGGGATTTTAAAAGGACACATTTTTCCTTTCGGCAGCCTGCAAAGCCAGGGAGGTTTTTTTCTTTCTTTCTTTTCTTTTCTTTGCTGCCTGAGGGGGGACAGGCACACAAAGGGTTCAGCCTGCAAAGACAGAGAGTCCAACAAGCAGTTTATTTTTTTCTAGCTTCGTGGCAGCGAAATAGCTAGGCTAGAATAGGGCAGCCCTATGCATGGGGTTGTGGTCAGGCACCGAAACCCAAGAGCACTCAGTCTTCCCAAAGAGGCATGACATGGAGAAGACAGACCCAGATCAAGCCCAGACATCCAGCTCCATGACAGAAATGCAGGGAGGGGATGGGCTACCAGAGACTTCCCATAAGGGAAGGGTCAGCCCTCCCCAACCTGAGACCCAGGTGCAAGAATGGAGGGATGCCCTTAACCCAGACCGAGTTCTAACTGTGGAAGACAGGAATTTCTTCCTACAGATGAAGCGCTTACAGGTGGAAGTGGAGGAGAAGCCCTTGGAAGCGGAGGAGAGGAGAGAGGCGAAGTGCTTGGAGGCGGAGGAGAGAGGCAAAGCACTTGGAGGAGGAAATGGAGGTGAAGCGCTTTGAAGTGAAGACAGAGCTGAAGCACTTAGAGCTGGAAAGGGCTAAGCTGGGTCAAACAGGTAGCCCTAACAGTCCTCCTCCAGGTACCACTCCCCATTCCAAGAAATTCCCCGCATACAAGGTAGATGATGATACAGAGGACTTCTTAGAAAATTTTGAAAGGACCTGCCTTCGGTACAACATCCATACAGACCAATATATGGTGGAACTGAGGCCTCAACTCAGTGGACCCTTAGAAGAGGTGGCAGATCAAATGCCTAAAGAATATATGAATGAGTACAAACTTTTTAAACAAAAAGACAGAATTAGGATTGAGCTAACCCCGGAGTATGCCCGTTGGTGGTTCAGAGTCCTAAGGTGGAAACCAGACATGGCATTTTCCTGACATGCCTACCACATTGCAAAAGATTAGGATGCCTGGATAACAGGAGTTAATGTTAAGTCTCTGGAAGATCTGTCTCTCCTAATACAAATGGAGCAGTTCTTAGAGGGTGTTCCTGAGGAAATAGAAAGGTACATCCTAGATGGGAAGCCCAAAACTGTAATCAAGGCAGGGGAGATCAGAACCAAATGGGTGGAGGTGGCAGAGAAGAAGGAAGCTAGTAGCAGTTGGTGGGGATACCAGAAGGGGCAACCTGAGATGACAGCCCACTATCAGGGTCAGCCCAAGGGCCCATCTCGCAAGGAGGAGACCTCCACACAGCCAGGGAGACCCCAGATGCCCTCTCGTCCCACCACCTTACTCTCTAACCACCCACCTCGCCCCAGCCCACAGTCAGCTGGGCGATGCTTTAAATGTAATGAGCTGGGGCATGTGAAGGCCAACTGCCCCAAGAGCACCAGCTGACTGCAACTCATCACCCCAGGATCCCACCAAGAGCCTTCAGGCCTAGATGCCTCACAAATACCCCCAGAGTGAAGGGAAACTGTCAGTGTGGGCAGGAGGAAGATTATTGCATGGAGAGACACTGGAGCATAGGTGTCAGCGATCCACCAATCCCTCATGGACCCCAAATTCATCAACCCATAGGCCCACGTGACAGTGCAACCCTTTAAGGCCAACTCTTTTAACTTGCCTATAGCCAAGTTGTCTGTCCAGTACAAGGGCTGGTCAGGAATATGGACCTTTGTAGTCTATGATGATTATCCCATTCCCATGCTGCTGGGAGAAGATTTAGCCAACCATGTGAGGCTAACAAAAAGGGTGGGGGTGGTCACTCACAACCAGGCTAAACAGACCTCCACACCTAACTCCATTCCTGAGCCTCCTACAAGGACCCAGTCTGTATCCCCTGATACCACAGGCCCAGGGACCAGAGTCTATGGCAGCGGTTGTAAATCCAGTTCCTGGAACCCAGCCAGAACCAGAACCAGGATTGGAAATGGCGGAGCAGTCAGCACCAGAGCCCATGCTTGCAACCCCACCAAAGTCAGGGGAGCCAGCACCAAAGGGCACCACAGAGCCTGCACCTGCAGCAACAGCTAAACTGGCACAAGAAGCTCAACCGGAGCATGAAATACCACCTAGTGCACCAGAGGAGAGTGGTTCACAGTCGACGGAGACACCCCCATCACTTGCATCGCTTCCAGTGTGACCAAGCCCAAGTCCACAACCCAGCGAGGAACTAACGTCTCCAGCATCAAGGGAGCAGTTCCACGTAGAGCAGAAAGTGCATGAAAGCCTCAAAGGAGCTTGGACAGCAGCATGGAGAGAGCCACCACCTCTCAGCTCTTCTAATAGGCCCAGGTTTGTTGTAGAAGGAGGACTCTTATACAAGGAGACACTTTCTAGTGGGCTCAAGGAGGACTGGCATCCTCAGAGACAGTTGGTAGTTCCAACTAAGTATAGGAAAAAGCTTTTGAGCTTAGCCCAAAATCACCCTAGTGGCCATGCTGGGGTGAATAGAGCCAAAGACTGTTTGGGGAAGTAATTCCACTGAGAGGGAATGGGCAAGGACGTTTCTACCTATGTCCGGTCTTGTGAGGTGTGCCAAAGGGGGGAAAGCCCCAAGACCAGGTCAAGGCCCCTCTCCAGCCACTCCCCATAATTGAGGTTCCATTTCAGCATGTAGCTGTGGATATTCTGGGTCATTTCCCTAAGAAGACACCCAGAGGAAAGCTGTACATACTGACTTTCATGGATTTTGCCATCCAATGGCCGGAAGCAGTAGCTCTAAGCAACACCAGGGCTAAAAGCATGAGCCAGGAATTCGCAGACATTTTTGCCAGAGTAGGTTGGTCCTCCGACAGCCTTACGGATTTGGGAACTAACTTTCTGGCAGGGACCATGAAATGTCTTTGAGAAGCTCATGGAGTGAACCACCTGGTTGCCACCCCTTACCACCATCAAATGAATGGCCTAGTGGAGAAGTTTAATGGGACTTTGGGGGCCATGATATGTAAATTCATGAATAAGCACTCCAATGATTGGGACCTAGTGTTGCAGCAGTTGCTATTTGCCTATAGGGCTCTACCACATCCCAGTTTGGGGTTTTCAGCCTTTGAACTCATTTATGGCCATGAAGTTAGGGGCCATTACAGTTGGTGAAGCAGCAATGGGAGGGGGTTACATCTTCTCCAGGAACTAACATTTTGGACTTTGTAACCAATGGCCAAAACACCCTCAAAGACTCTCTAGCCCTTTCTCAGGAAAACCTACATGATGCTGAACAAGAGCAAAAGGCCTGGTATGATAAACATACTAGAGAGCTTTCCTTCAGAGCAGGTGACCAAGTCAAGGTCATGAAAGCGCTCCAGGCCAATAAGATGGAAGCATCGTTTGAGGGGCCATTTATGGTCTGAGAGCACCTGGGAGCTGTTAATTACCTCATAGCATTCCCAGACCTACCCTAAAACCTAAAGTAAACCATGTTAATTCTCTAAGGCCTGGTCTACACTAGGACTTTAATTCGGATTTAGCTGCCTTAATCCGAATTAACCCTTCACCCGTCCACACTACAGAGCCAGTTAATTCGAATTAAAGGGCCCTTTAAATCGATTTCTGTACTCCACCTCGACGAACGGAGTAGAGCCTAAATCGATTTTGTTAATTCGAATTAGGGTTAGTGTGGACGCACACCACCGAATTACTGTGTTTAAGTTAATGGGGTAGTGTGGCCGCACACCACCGAATTAATGTGGTTTAAAACCGAATTAAGGTGCTTAGTGTGGCCGCGCACAATCGAATTTATACAACCTGTTTCCCAAATTCGAATTATCTAAATTCGGATTAATCCTGTAGTGTAGACATACTCTAAAGCACTTTTATTCCTGAGAAATCAAGGTTCTCCAGGTTACAGCCCAGGAGAGAGATGATGCTGAGTGGCCTGAAGGAGTCTACTATGAACGGAAAAGCAATGGTGGCATAGAAGAGGTGAGCCTTTCCATAACCCTTTGGCATAAGCAGCAACAGGAAATCCAGGAGCTGTGCACCAGCTTCGCGCCAATGTTTGTAGCCACTCCAGGATGGACAGAACGGGCATACCGCTCCATTGTCACAGGTGATGCGCACCTAATTAAAGCCCAACCCTAACAGATGGCTCCTCAAGCCAAAA
>NW_020696956.1:0-6178 GCF_002925995.2 Terrapene triunguis
CCCCCTTGTTGTTGGCCTTTCTTCACCTAATGTCTCCGTGAGCTTTCTCAGGAACTGCATGAGCCGCTCGTCCGGCACGCTGGGCAACAGTGGGGGAGGAGCTCCAGACTCCCGGAGCCGATCTGCCATGCAGGGAGGGAGGGGAGGAGGAGGAGGACGTGCTCTCTCTGGCTGAGTGTCGGAGCTCCATGTAAGTTTCACCGTCCGGCCGGCAGCACTGCTCTGCATCAGGAGGAAGTCCGGACATTTACAAATTCCCCCCGGACGCTATTTTTAGCTTAAAAAGCCGGACATGTCCGGGGGAATCCGGACGAATGGTAACCCTAGCAAAGATATAACCGGACAAGGCCTCTCTTAAAGAATGGTGTAGGTGTTCCTGTTGCTTTTTTGACTTCCTCCTTGTATTTCTTTGGGGAAATGGACAGGGGATAGATACAATAGAGGTGTGTGTATATATAATATAAAGAGATCTTGTTTTTAATACAGTAGAGTATAAGCAAATTGGCACATAGAGAAATTTGGCCTATTGGGAAATAGGACTTTCTGTATTGCTCACATCTGAAGAAGTGAGACACGCGGTTGCCACTCTTGCTGTATAGTTATGAGACAGGAGGAAGGAGCTGAGAAGTGAAGATGGGAAGGGAAAGATGGGTAGATTACACTTCAGTATGATTAATTCCCATTTAAGGAATAGAAAGTGTGTGTAACCCTTTTATTCTAAATACAGTGCTGAGATACAGGGTAGCATTTATTTTCTCTTGCTGAATTCACACGGTATATGTTTAAATGCAAGTTGATCTTGAAATGCAGACATCTAATATTTTGTCAATTTTTAATGTTATTGGAATGTGCAGGATGAACAAATCACAAGGAATTGCTTAAGTGGCCAAACGCATCCCTAGTGTAATCTCTCTGACTTCATCTGGAATTCCAACTGGGCTGATTTTGAGTCTTGTGGACTTTATCCTTGTGTGGTGGGATTTTTACACTCAGTAATTGTTGGCATGATTGTGCAAATGTTAATTTTTTTACCTTTATTGCAAGTGATAATTAATGACTTAGTGTCTTGATTTTTTCAAACTCACTGCATGCCCACAACTTCCACTGATCTTTCAAAAGATTCTTTCCTCTTCTGAAAATCCAGTCATGGCTTATTTGGATGACTATCTTTAGTGTACATTCCTTTTGTTTTAATGTTTGTGTTAATAGCATTATTAACTCAAAGCCTTAACTAAAACGGAACGATTTTTATTTGCAAATATATGTGGTAACTTGTTAGTCAATAATATGTTTTGTCACTTTGTAGTGAAGCTCATTACGTGATGTTTGTTTCAAATGAATAACTGTATTGCTGGGTCATTGGTCTATATTAATCTGAAATTAGCAGTTCGGTACAAGAAATGTAAAATTCTATTTTTATGAGACAGAAGTGCATCATCGATTATTATAGTATCCTTCCTCTGTGTGTGTGTGTGTGTGTGTGTGGGTGGGTGGGTGGGTGGGAGGGGGGGTGGGGGACACACATTATTTACTTAAAACAAAAAAAACCTGAGGTTTTAAAAAGATACTTCATATTAGACCATTTAAACATGTGCGCGCTAGTGCCGCTGGATAGGTGAAAGGCAAGTGCTGCCTACTCCTCTCTCCTTCATTGTGGAAAATTGCTCAGGGGAAATGCTATTTACCCACCAAAAGCACAGAATGTCAAAGCTTGAGCTTGTGCTAGCTCGCAGCACAAATCTCGCCTCCTCTACCCCGCCTCTCCCAAATATCTGACCATGGTGGTATGTCATACTCTTACCTCTTAAAGAAAAGAAGAGTAAACAATTTATTTGAGTAAAATGATATAGTGCTAATTCAATTTGAAGAAAACTTGCAAAAGAAGTAATAAGATATTGGTGTCAGATATCATCCTGTGTGTGTGTTTGATACATATGAAGAACAGTTTTTTATTTCTTTGCTAAAAGATTTATTAACTAATTCACGTTTGTACATGAATTGGGGAAAAAAAGAATCGTTTCCCATGTCCCATTGCTCATTACTGTATTTATTCTAATTGTGTATTACTGTATTAGCATTTCTGTTGCATCTTCAAAGTTTCTCAAGTCACTTCACAAGCATTTATTAGTTAATCCACACAAGTACCCCTGTGAGGAAGGTGGACATTACTCCTACTATACAAATAAGGGATCTATGGTACAGAGTTAAGTGAATTGCCTAAGGTCGCATGGCAAGTCTCTGGCAGAACCAGGAAGTGAACCCAGGTCTCTTGACTCCCAGGACTTGGGGTTCAGCAACAACTCCATCCTTCCCCGTACTACTGATTATGCATTACAACATGTATTGCCTGCAAGGCTTCCTGTATGACTTTCATAGTGGTGCTTAGATATATCCAGGCATTTCTCTCCCTTGTTTTGCTTCGGTTGTAAGAGAATATTTTTGTGCTCTTTATTTTTTTCTTCATGAATATGGTTTAGTTTATATTTTAAAAGAGCAACGTTAAATGCATTCCCAGTAGGCTAGGTAGTTAGTCTAAATGTTTAAAACTTAACCTGTAACTCTACATTTCCCATCTATAGATTTATCATTAAGGAATTGTCAGCTCCCAATTTATTAACATTTAATTTTTCTGCAGTGTTGTCTCTATAAGCCTTAAGGTTTAAAATAAAATTGTTTTAAATCTTTGCTGTTTAGATGTAATCTTTTAAACATTTTAATCGTAGCCCTAAAAAGAATAATAAGCAATGAAAATCTGATTAATATTCACTTACACACACACACACACACACACACACACACACACACACACACACTCTTATATTTTTTTATATACACATTGACTACAAGTTACTATTTTTCAGCTGCAACATCTGTTTTTCTGCTAAATGCTGATAGACATGCTACATCTATTGTTAGTTGTCCTTACAGTGGCTAACGCAATTAGACCTTGAGCCTTAATTTGGTGTTCCTTGGTGCTACTGAAACACAAATAATAGTAAATCCGACTGAAACTCGTATAAAGTGAAACGCACAGTAAGATTATATCAAAAGACAGAAATTATATACAGATAGTGTCGCAATTGTATTCTGTACTGTAAATAGCTTTGCTTCAGGGAGTCCTACATAGTACTATATGTGTTTTACGGAAGCCTGAGTGTACTTTGTTTCAAAGGAAAGATGAGTAAAATGGTATAGGATTACAGTGTTAATCTGTGTTCCACAACCATTGTATTGTTTCACAATGGTTCATCCAACGTGACCTGGGGATATGTTGTTGTACTTAGAACCCAGAGTTAACCAAGTGTAAAATATAGGGTCACTGTTTATGTTTAGAGATGTTTAAAGATGAGAATATCATGAACATGATGGGCATTCTTTTATGCAGCAAAGGTCATTTGTGATTAACAAAGTGATAACTTCATTCATCCACTATACAAAAAGGGGATGAGCAGATAAATTGAGAAGTTTAACCAATTATTTTAAAAAGGTGATCCACACAGAGCTGTAATACTGTGCTTCATGGTTTGTGAAATTTGACCATTGTAAAGTGTGGCTACATTGAAAAGATTTTAAATATTGCAGACTTGATCTTAACTCAATTCTCATCAGTACAGTGTTTTCAGATGTTTTCACATGAGTCTGAATTTAAAATTTAATATTAAGTTAAAAACACTCTATCTTAGGAAATCTATACAGTTACCTATACAACAGGGGTGGCCAAACTTACTGACCTGCCGAGCCACGTATGACAATCTTCAGAAGTTCCAGAGCCGAGGCACAGCTGCCAGGACTTGGGGCTTCAGCCCCATGGGAGGCGCCTGATGGGGTTCGGGGCTTCAGCCCCTCTCCTGCTGAAGCCCACCACCCTGCTGCAAGGTAGAGGTCCTGAACTCCCCCCACAGTCTCATAGGTGGGAAATGGGGGAGGCCGTGGGGGGGCTCTGCAAGCCGCATTTTAACAGTAAAAGACCCACGTGTGGTTCACCAGTCACATTTTGGCCATTATAATGCAGGGACAACCCTGTGTTAGCACCCCTCCCCCTCCACCCCCAGCCGTCCCTGCAGGGCAGAAGCCCCTAGTCCCAACCACCCTGCTGCAGGGCAGAAGCTCCCCCCCTGCCCAGTCATGTAGGTGGAGAATGGGGGGAGGGTGCTTGGGGGGGCTCCGGGAGCCGCACTTGAACTGTAAAAGAGCTGCATGCGGCTCACGAGCCACAGTTTGGCCACACTTGCTATAGAACTTTTTCAATCCTTGATTTATTGGTAGTCTGTGAGATACTTCACTGGGCTACAGTAAAAGTTTTGCAACTCCTGTTTTGGTTTATTTTATTTATTTCTTTTTTTTGTGATAGTGCCCAGGAGCCCCAGTCATGGACTAGGACCCCATTGTGTTAAGCATGCTAAAAAAAAAAAGAACTTGGCTCTAATGAATGCTTTTGGTTTTGGCTTTTGGTATGATATGAGCTATTTTAATGAATGACTAACACACATACTACCAAACATCTTCTGCTTGAATTGAGACAAATGGGATGTTTGCCCCCTGCCCAACTGGTGAAGACAGGATTCTAATTAAAGGGACTGGTACACCTCTGTTTTCTTGCCTCCTGCAGATGGATGTGAATCACATTATGGTGATTCTCATTAGTTATGGAATTTTAAGTTTTTATGCTAGATACTCTTCTTTCCCTTATTTATTAATGCTTTGTTTTGTTGTTTTCCTGTTTTCATTGATGGAAGCGATTTGCGTTTTCATTTGCTTTTTAGATTTCTTGCTGAATGAGTTAGTAATTGCTTTTTTGAAACTGTTTTGTGCAGAAGGCTTTTGCCAGATTCAATGCACTTAACTTACTAATCTTTAAAGATCTGCTACACAACTTGCATTGACAAGTTTCTTCAGCCTTTGCCGCCTGTCCTTTATGTGCACTAAACTTACAGACCTGTCAGTCGTTTTCTGTATTGTGTTGTATCTATTTTAGTGCCTTTAGACATGTCAAGCCATGATTTAGATTTAAAACATTGATTAACATTTTTGAACTGTGGGTATCTTTTTTCCATGTATTTAGAGTTAAAATGGATTAGTGCTATTTGAAAATATGTTTTGTAAATCCTTATACTAGTCAAAAGAAATTAAGCGATGGATGTTTGTACTTACCAGTATACTATGTGGTTCTGTTGTGAACAGCAGGGCTTTTAACAGTTGACCAATAACATTGTTTCTTGAGTATGTTTAGTTCTAGAGTACAGAAGAGAAGATATTCTTGATTTAACCCTAAGTAATATGCAAGGGTTGATTCAAGAAGCACCTCTAAATAATAGTGGCCACATTGTAATTAAATTCAATATCTCAATATCCCACTCAGAAAAATAGATTAAAAAAATAAGTTACTCGTAAAGTCTTATGCCAAAAGCAAAAAAATTTAAGATCCTTAAGATAATTAGATTTGGCACGGATGTTATTTAAGGAAACAATAATAGTCTCAGAAGGCATGCATACTTCTAAACAATAAAGGAAGCAGGAAGGCAAAAAGTAAACCATTGTGGCTAAATGGCAAGGTTTGTGCCAAACAGATATCCTTTAGAAAAAGGAAATTCAATCTAGTGAAGCCAGTAGAAAGGAGCATAAACTACCTCTAGATAATATACAAGAAGGAAATTAGCAAGGCTATGATGGATTTGAAGGACAAATAACACTGCTCTACAGCCAAAATGCTTCTGAAATAAATGTAGTCAAACTTTACTAATTCTGGGTCACTGAGAACGAAAATGATGCTTAAAATTGTCGATTGGCTCTAGTTTTCAAGATATGCTATTGGGTCAGTCTATACGACCCTTGACTTGGGAATGGCGGAGGATAAGTGAGTTATAAAGGGAAGGGATCTCAATTTAAACCAGAAATGACTAAAATACATCTTTGACTGGATCTATGAATAAATCTATGACTGGGTTTGGACAGTACTTGCTTTTTAGGCAAAACAATGAATGATGCAATCTGAAGCTGGTATTGCGTCATACATGATATGAATTGCATCATGTTATTCCTAGAAGTCATGGATGATGCAATCATAACGAAGCTTACATCACTCTGCTGAACAAATTGCCCTATATCAGCGCTAGAAATCATACAGTGTCGTGCTCTCTTATTTGTCAGTGTTTGATTTTGCAAAGGGACACATTTCTGT
>NW_020696957.1:0-10051 GCF_002925995.2 Terrapene triunguis
GGGGGGATGGGGCCGTGTCTGGGTGCCGGGGGTTCCCGGGGCCTGGGATGTAGAGGGGGGATGGGGCCGTGGGAAGTTGCAGGGGGATGGGGCCGTGTCTGGGTGCCGGGGGGTTCCCGTGGGCTGGGATGTAGCAGGGGATGGGGTGAAGGGGCCGTGTCTGGGTGTCAGGGATATAGCAGGGGACATGTAGCCATGTCTGCCTTTGTGTCTGTTCATCCATAATTCTCCTATCATTCCCATCATGGAGATTGACGGGTTTCCAGCTCAACCCAAGTCCTTGTCGCATCCCCTTCCCCGCGTTCGAGCTACAGGTCCACGTTGCAGAGAGCTGCTGCCCTATGAAAGACAGACACAAAATCTTCCGGCGAATTTGTGGCCATTTCACCAGATACCTTTTGTCAACCTCCCACCTCAAAAACAATCCCAGGAAAATCTTGGTATTTTCTCTCACCGTTTCCCAACATTTTGACATTTGGGTTTTGAACAACTTTTTCTCTCCCCTTTCCCCTTAGTTCCCTTCCAATAACCAGTGAACAGGTCCGAGTGGATGCAAAGGTCACAACTGAAGCCAAAACTTTCAATTTTGTCCAAAAAACCCACCGTCTTGTGCCACCTGAATTCAACTTCTTTTCACTTTTCCATGCGCTGAAAGGTTTGAAACAATTCATTTACGTATCCACCCAAAATGAAGATTTTCTTCATTTTTTCCAAATTGCCGTCTGGACGGTATGTTTTCCGCCCATCTTTCCCTTCGTGCCCCAGATCCTGTCCCCTTCCCTTCACCCTGTGAGTTTCCACTTCCATCTTCTCTATTTTCCCATCGTTTCCCCTTCTTTGCACCTTCCCCATCTCTTTTCTCCTCCTGCCCAAAGACAGGTCCCTCTTCCCCTCCTTTGGCAAAAGAGCCAATTGTTTCGGGTGGGAACTCCAGCGAAGAGGAGAACAAGAGAGGCAGGGCAAGAGAATGAGCATCATGATCCGTCTGTTTCTGGGGCACCTGGTATTGGCCGCTGTCGGAAGACAGGATACTGGGCTAGATGGACGTTTGGTCTGACCCGTATCTTATGTTCTTCTCACACTGGCGTTGTTTCATGGTTAATAACCCCAGGCCCCACAAAGGTGAACCCTTTCTGGCCAGCCATGGCACCAGTTGGGGTTCACGATATTTCACCTTGGGTGTAAAAATCGATAGAGCTCTCAAGAGATTCTTAGGTACACAATTCCCATCAAAACTGGGGTATCCGTGTCTACCAATGGTACTTACCGTGAGATCTGAGCCCCTCACAACCTTTACCGTATTTACTCTCACAATACTTCTATCAGGTAGGGAAATGTGAATGTTAGGAAGAAGAGAAACTGAGGTATGGAACGGTTAAGTGAGTTGACCATGGAGTCTGGGGTGGATCAGGGGTTTGAACCCAAGTTTCCTGAGTGCCAGCCTGGTGCTAGATCTGGTGAAAAAATTATTTGATAGAGCAATAATCTTAAATAATATAGTAATTAATATATGTATACATACAGAAATAGATTAACGCTTTTAATATTCTATGCTATATTCAATCATACAGAGCGATGGATGGGAATTGGATTTTCTGGTTATGGGAAATTGCTCAATGAAAAAGAAATGTGAAAACTGGCAGGAAAACCACAATGTTTACAATTTCCCACAGAACGAAATTGTGGGGAAAAAAATCATTTTGGGTGATTGAAATGTTGGGGGGGCTTTCCCCCGATAAAATCAAAACATCTCGCTCGGCTGGCGAGCTTTCTGAACGTTGTTAAAGGCACCCAATGGATTTTGTTTCTGAACATTTTCCTGCCATCTCAAAAACACGTCATGGTTTCTTCCCTAAACGAAATGTTATTGAAATGGGCAGGTTGGTCGAAGTCTTTTAATTTAGACTAAAGTGGCATTTTTTGCTAAAAAAACCACCCTTTCTGAGGGGAAAAATTCACCACCCTCTCCTCTGTCCATCACCTTTCATATTATATGTATAATCCAGATATAGGCTATTTAGCTCTGGACTGGAATCGAAAAGTCCAGGTGAACGCAATCACCCTGCGCCACAGGGGATGTTTTTTCGCTTACCAAAGCGGAACAACTGGCAAGATGCCCCAGCTGTGGGCAGGGTGTCTGGGTCCTGGCTGTGTTGGGGGGGGGGTGGGGGGTGAGTCCTAATGGGTGGAGCACTGGACTAGAGGCCAGGACTCCTGGGTTCAATTCCGAGCTCTACCATTGGGTGACCTTGCTCCATACCTCAGGTTTTCCATCTGTGAAGTGGGAGCTGATGACCCAGCCTCCTTTGTGAAGTGCTTTGAGATCTGCACATCCAATTTCTTCAGATCTTTGGTGTTGGTGGAGAGGGAAACACGGGGAGGATGGGGGAACTGCCCCCCCCACTTTACTCCTCCTGTTTCTTCCGTCTTCTCTTGCCCTTGGGTTAGACAATGCCAAGTGGGTGCTTTGGGGAAGAGTTGGGGAAGGAAAGGGGGGAGTCAGGTGGGGGAAGGGGTTGAGATGATGGGGTGGGAGGAAGGGGGATGAGTGGGGAGAAGGGAGGGGGTGGGGCAGTAGGTGGGTGAGGTGGGGCTGGGATGGGAGAGGGGGAGGGTGGGGGATGGGGTGTGTCTGGGTGATGTGGGTTCCCGGGGGCTGGGATGTAATGGTGGTGGGGGGTGAAGTTGTAGGGCAGGATGGAGGGGAGGGGTATGGGGAGCTTGGGGCCCATATGGGGGGTGCATGATGGGGAACTGGGGGAACACCTTGTCTGCCACTTCCCCCCTGCATCCCCAAGACTATTTCCTGACCGCCCGGGATAGATGAGGCTAGATTTGGGGGTGAGAGGGTAATAGAGCCGGGTTTTAATTTTGGTGGGTCACACCAAAATGGCATCCAGTTGGTTCCTCGCCATATGCCAATCCCCACAGGCCCACCTCCATGGTCACCCCACCTCATTTTTACCTCATAACCCATGCCCCACAACTCCATTGGCCCCACTCCCGCTTCCACTGGCCACGCCCACCTCCTTAGCCACCACCCCTTCCTCCGTTGGCCCCTCCCACCTCCTTAGCCCCACCTCTTCCCTTGCAGGGAAGGAGGCAGGGGTCTGGATAAGTATGTGGAGTCTCCTTATGCTCCCCCTCTTCCCCCACATGGAGCATGAGAGGCGGGTCAAAGAGAAAGGGGCGGGGTCAATTCTGGTCACAAATAAAGAAGCAGAACTATGGGGGGGAGGGGGAACCAGGGAGATGGGAGGGACTAATGCAGGAAGGGGTTGGGCCAATGGAGTAGCTCTTAGGAAGTGGGAGGGGCCAATAAGGGGAAGCGTTCAATATAGGAAGAAGGGGTGGGGCTAAGGAGGAAGTGATAGGGCCCAATGGGGAAAAGGCTGGGACTAGGGTGAGGAAAGGGGTTGGGGGGCTCACGGAGAAAGGGGTGGGAAGGATGGGCCTAGGGAGGTGGGAAGGACCAATGACAGAAGGGGCGGGTCTAATTGAGGAGGGGCGGGGTCTATGGCAAAAGAGGCGGGGTCTATGGGAGAAGGAGCGAGTCTCTGCAGGAGGAGTGGGGAGAGCAGGGAAAGGGGCTGAGGTGGAGGGGCAGAGCTAGGAAGGAAGGGGTGGAGTCAGCCCAGAGGGGGCAGAGCCTTGCAGGGGGCGGGGCTCCTTCCACAGGAGGCGGAGCCAGGGGCGGGAACACACAGGACAGGTCTAAAACCATGGGAATTTCCACCATCTCCCTCCACTTTCTCCTTCTGACTCTTCCCCCCGCTTTGCTCATCCGCTCCGTGACCCGATGCCCCCCCCGACCCTCTTTTCTTTCATAGCATTTATTTTCAATTCCTTTTATTTCCTTTTCGGGGGGATCTTTTCCCTTGTCCCCCTCTTTTCTTTAAATACACAACAAACGCCGGGTTTTTTTGGTGCTCCGGTGGGGAGGGGGGGTTGGAGACGGGGGGGGCACAAGCCCAAGTTTTATTCCCCCCCCTTTCCACCCCCTCCCGCGCTTTGTAGTTCGTTTGGTTCGCGGCGACGAGCGGGCACAGAAAACGGCCCCTTCCCGTCGTACAAATGACTGGGTCCTGGGGTGCGGGGGACATGGGGAAAAAAAGCTTTAAAATCTCCACCCCGGTGACGAGGCCGGGAAGGGGGGGGAACAGCCGTCGGACGTTGGCGTGCGGCCTGGGGCTAAGTTCTCTTGTGTGGGGGTGGGGGCGTCTGTTAGGTCCTTGCTCGGGCCGTCACGTGGTTGGTGGGATTTTTGGTTGTGGTGCCGCGGTAGGAGAAGCTTTGGCTTCGCGGGGCGGCGGGCGGGAGGGGGGTGAATTCGTTCCCCGGCCGGCAGCTTGGTTGGATGGGGGTTTTTTTGGGTGGGGAACCGGGTGCGTGGGGATCTTTTAAAGCCTTCGAAGGATGGGGGTGGGGGAGCGTCTGTCAATCCACGCCCTCCTCCCCACCCCGAAAAAATTGGGGAGCGAGGGCTGGTCCCGCGAAGCCCTCGGCCGTGAGGAGAGAGACCGGAGGGGGGATGGGCCCCCGGTCTCCTGTTTGGTTGGGGCTGGAGCCAGTGTCTGTCTGTCCGTCCGTCCCGACGAGTTCTATACACAATGGGCGGAGCATGCTCGAGGGGAGAAGAGGCAGGATATGGGGGGGGACGGATGGGGGGACCAAGAGTTGCCCCCCCCCATTTTTCGATTCCTTGAGTTTGTCTCTCGTGCTGTCCGTTGAGTTGAGTTTTGGTTTTGGCCTGTCTTGATCGGTAACAGTATGGGGCATGTGCTGGGGGGGCACCTGGGGGGTACCTGGGAGTTGGCATGGGGGGAAGGGAGGCTGGGGGGGAAGAGAGAGGTGGGGGGTGTGTCATGTGGAAGCCCTGTCTTATGTTATGTGTTGGGGGGGGCAGAGTCTGGAGCGTCTCTGGGGAGCCACCCGTGATACACGGATGGACACACGGGGAGCATGTGTGGGACCGAAGGCTGGGGGCATTTGGGGGAGCCTGCGTGGTGGGAACATGCCTGACACACACATGTGCAGAGAGGAGGGGATGTCTGGGGGCCAGCTGTGTTGGGAACACGCCTAGCACATGTGTGGGCACCTCACCAACCTAGAAGGCGGGGTGTGTGCTTTGAATTCACCCCCCCACACACACGCACTCAGAAGTGCCAGCTCCCTACATCTGGGTTGGGAGTATGGGGAGGCAAGGGGGTATTTGGGTATGGGGGGTTGGCACATTAGGATTGGGGAGGCAGCCAGGAGCAGGTTGGGAGGGTATATGGATATGTTGGGAGCTGGCAGTGGGTGTCCCAGGTTGGGGGTCCCTCAGGACACGGGGCAGTCCTGGGCTGGGGTTCCCCAGAGTGAGGGGGTTTGGGGGCTGGCATTGGGGGTTCCAGGATGGGGGTCACCCAGGGTGGAGGGTTCCGGGAGGTGGTTCCCCAGGGCGGGGGGGGGTGTCCAGGCACCCCCCATCTCCAGCTGCACCCCGCACTGTTCATAAAGCTAGAAGCGTGGTCGAGGTAGAGTTGCTTTTTGGGCTGGGGTCCGAGTGAGGTAACTTTGCTTCCTCTTTGGCAAAGGCCAGGGCGGGGCCAGGGGCGGGGCTGGCGGCGGGGGCGGGGCTGGCCTTGCGGCGGTGGGCGCTGGAGCGGAGGTGGGCCCCCAGCGCCTCCCGCCCGCTTACCAGCACCTCGCACGCCAGGCAGTGGTAGGTGCAGACGGGCACCCGCAGCGGCGCCGGCGCCGGCTGGCCGTAGTAACAGAAGCCGGCCTGGTGGGCTGCGGCCGCCTCCTCCCCCTCGAACGCCGCCTTGCACTGGCGGCACAAGTAGCGGTGGGCCACGTCCACTGTGGAGACCCCGGCCGGCTCGGGGGCCTCGGGGGCGGGCAGCAGGCTGATGAGGGTCTGAGGTATGACGGGATTCATGGGGAACAGCCCCTTCTTCATGCCGTACAGCTGCTGGAAGTAGCCGCCGGGCAGCGGGGCGCTGAACAGGGAGGCTGGGGCGCCCGCTGGCACGGAGAAGGGCAGGAACTGGGTGCCCAGGAGGGCGGGCACCGTCGGCTTCAAACCCTTCAGGGTCTTTAGGGTGGGCGAGGTGGGGTTGGCCACGGTGCTGGGAAGTCTGGCGGCTCCGGCGACGGACACTCTGGTGGCTCCGGCGACCGACACTCCGGCGGCTCCCGGCTCCGGCTGGGTCTCCCCGGCGGGCTCCGGCGCCGAGCCGAGCTGGCTCTGAGGTAAGGGACGTCCTGGCGGCGTGGAACCCAGGAGTCCGGTGCTGGGGGCGGCGGAGGGGCCTGCTCAGAGGATGGGGAAGGGGAGGGGAAAAGCATTGTGGGGAGGTCACCATGGTGGGCTGAGTATACCTGCCCCTCCCCCCCAGTCCCACTCTTCCCCCACCCCCCTGCACAACCACCGGAACCCGCCCCCCCACCCGATGGGGTCCCAGAGAGGGCAGGAAGTTGGGAAAGGGGAGGGAAATGGGGGAGCAGAGGGGAAGAGGTTCGAAGCTGGGGGGCACCGCTAGAGGAGAGGGAGTGGGGAGCATGCGGAAGGGGGACAGGAGAGGGGGACGGTGGTTTGGCCCGGGGAGGGAGAGGGAGGAGCAATGTAGAGGCGTGGGGGCATGTGGGAGGACACTTGAAGCAGGGGCAGGGAAGCCCCCTTCCCCTCCCCCCACTGACCCCACTCACCTCTCCACGCCCTGCCACTCACCTGCGGCACCGGCTGCCGGGGGCGCTCCAGGGGGGACGGGCAGGAGCGGGGGTCCTGGCGCTCCATCATGACCCTCGCTGCGCAGCTGGGCCTGCACGGCTTCCTTGAGCCGGGCCAGGTGGCCACGGGAGAACAGGTGGCCACGGCAGGAGACGTAGAAGTCGTACTTGACTTGGCAGACGGGGCACTCAGCCCGAGGCTCAGGGGGGCCCTCGGAGGGAGCCCCAGGGCCCCCCTCGCCCAAGGCCGCCTTGGCCTTCTTCTCTTTGGCCCGGGCATTCTGGAACCAGACCTGGATGACCCTTTTGGGCAGGCCGATCTCCTCACCCAGCACCTCGCACTCCTGCATGGTGGGTGTTCGGTAGGCCTCGTAACACGCCTTCATGATCTTCAGCTGCAGGCTGGACATCTGGGTCCGGTAGCGGCGCTGGCCCAGCAGATCCAGCCCGGCCGCCCCCTCCAACGCCAGCCCATGCCCGCTTGGCGACTCCGGATCGGCCAAGGAGGAGGAAGAGGAGGAAGAAGAATCACTCAGATCGCCGCCGGATGGGCTCCGTGCTTCGTTCAACTCTGACGGCTCTGGCTCGGCCTGGTTGATGCTGTAGAGGACAGTGGCTGTCCCATCGTCAGAGACGCCATCAGAGATGTTGGCCATCCTGCCACCGGAGACACTGGAGGTCCCGCCACCAGAGATATTGGCCATCCCGCCGCTGGAGACACTGGAGGTCCCGCCACCAGAGACGTTGGCCATCCCGCCACTGGAGACATTGGAGGTCCCACCAACGGAGACGTTGGCCATCCCGCCACCAGGACTCAACTTGGCCAAGGAAGAGGATGGGGAGGTCTTGATGGGGGGGATCCCGGTGCTGGCGCTGCACCGGAATTGCCCCTTGCGTTCCCTGGCGCGGGTGTTTTGGAACCACACCTGCACCACCCGTTTCTTGAGCCCCACCTCCTCCGAGATACAGTCCAGCATCTTGCGGGTGGGGTTCGAGTCCTGCACGTACCAGCGGTAGAGGATGTCCAGCTGCTCCGGGAGGATGGTGGTGCGGAGACGCTTGTCTCGCGGAGGATCCCCTTCGCCGCCGCTCCCGCCGCCCGGCGACTGGCTCCCGTCCTCGTGCTTCCTCTTCATGGGCGCCCCCTGGCTGTGGGGCAGCTCCGGCAGCAGGTCATGAGGGGCCAGAAGTGCTGAGCCATGGACTCCTGGTGGATCGGAGGAGAATGTGGGGGCGTTGCTCTCCAGGGGCTCCATGGCTCCATCACTCACTGGCTGATCTTCCTTGGGGTCTCCATCGCCCCTTGGTGCCTCTTCCTCCTCTTCCTCCTCCTCTTCCTCAGCTGGTGGCTCGGGCCCTTCCTCTGGTTCCTCTTCCTCCGGCTCTTCCTCTCCTTCTTCCTCCTCCTCCTCATTGCCTTCCGCTGAGGGCCGGTCGTCAAAGCATTTCTTGAGATGCCGCACCAGGTCGAAGATGCACCGGAAGGCGGCTTGGCATTTCTTACAGCTGGGTTGGCTGGTGACGGTGCCCCCTCCGGCACCCCCAGCCTCGGCGCCATTCTTCCGGGCCTTCTGCCGGGCATTCTGGAACCACACCACGATGACCCGGTTGGCCAAGCCCAGGAGGACGGAGAGACGCTCCACCTCGCCATCCTTGGGGTAGGCGCTGGCTTCAAAGAAGGACTGGAGAGCCTGCGATTGGAACTCGGTGAATTTGGTGCGGGAGAACCGCCGGCTCGACTGACTGTCCCGGGATGGGTCTGTCCCTGCTTCCTCTTCCTCACCCCGGACCCACCGCCCTTCAGCTTCGGGCAGTGCCGGGGGCACCACCACCGGCACTGGCTGCATCAGGAAGGGTGGGCAGAGAGGGGTGATGCCCGGGGGCACCAGAGGTGTCTCCGTGGGGGCAGTGCCCTCGGCCGGCGGGTACATGCTGTCGTAGGTCTTCCGGAACTGGGCGGCATAGCGGCTGAGGGCCTCGAAGGGCAGGAAGCGCCGGTGAACATGTTCCTCGTGCGTCTTCAGGATGAGCATGTTGGAGAAGACCTTCCCGCACGTGCCGCACCGCAGCTTCTCGGCTGGCGGGCGGGGCAGCAGGGCCACCGGAGGGGGAGCCGCGCCCCCCACCCCCTGCTTGCCCTCGTTGTACTGGATCACCAGCTCAAAGCCGAAGTTCTCCAGCAGAGCCTTGGCCGCCGGGTGGGAGGCCACGTTGGCTTCCTCTCCACCAGCGTCCTCCTCTGTCTCCGGTTTGGCTGGGGCAGGCGGCGGGGGTGGCGGTGGAGGGGGCGGCTCCTTGGGCGGAGCCAGGATCAGTGGGGCGGACGGGGCCGGCAGGGCCAGGGCCGGCGCTGCCAGAGCGAGCTTGGGCGCCCCCTTGAGGTCGTGCAAGTAGAAGGGCAGGAGGAGCTGCTGCTGTTGCAGCTTGAGGAGCGATTCCGGCACAACCGGGAACGGCGGCAGCAGCGGCGGGGAGAAGAGCGGTGCTGGGAAGGGCAGCGCCGTCGGCACCTCCAGGATCTTGGGGGGTTCGGCTTCGGTGGGGGGCGCCGGGGCTGCCTCCCCCACCTCCCCTGCCTCCGGCGCCTCTCCTTTGCTGGCGGCCTCCGCCTTGGCCACCCGGGAGCGGGTCTGGTGGAGCACCGAGCGCATGTGGATCTCGAGGGTAGAGCTCTGGTTGTAGGACACCCGGCACGTGGTGCATTTGTAGGGCTTGTCGGAGGAGGGTTGGGGGGCACCGGGGGCCCCCGAGTCGCCCCGGGATGGGGCGGTGGGGTCGGATGAAGCCTTCTTCATCTTGTGGAGGTGGGAGACAGAGTTGTAGTGGACCAGCAGGATGTTCTTCTGGGTGAAGGACTCTTTGCACACCGTGCACTTGTAGGGCCGCGACGGATCCAAGAACTTGTCCAGGGCAAAGTTGGTGGCTTTCCGGTAGGACAGGGGGTGCCGCGGGTCCTGCAGGGACGGCGAGGTTTCAGGGGGGCGCTGCTGCTCTTCAGAGGGGGCCGGAAGCTGGACAGCGGCTTCCTCCTCCGGGTCGTCGGCCTTAGGAGCCGGGGGGGAGGCCGGGCGGGGTGGGGGGGGCAGGTCGGCCGCTGGAGGAGGGGGTGAGGGGGCAGGGGGGAGTGGGGCTGAGGTGGCAGCATCTCCAGCAGGGGGCACTGCAGGGGGAGCGAGAGAAAGGTGGGGGGGAATCAATAACGGAGACTCCAATAACCCCAACTCCAACCCCCCAGGGGTGAACCCTCCCCAGGGCCGGCTCTAACATTTTTGCCGTCCCAAGCAGCAAAAAAAAGCACCGGCCCGCTGTAACACCCTGCCCCCAGCGCCGCCCC
>NW_020696958.1:0-10691 GCF_002925995.2 Terrapene triunguis
TGCATGTTAAACCTGAAACCGCAGCCCCTCCTTTTACATTGCAAACCCATTTTAAATGGCCAACCCAACGGGTGCTTGGTATGGTTAATGAGAGCAGTACTGTTTTAAAGCATCCCCACTTGTTAACAAGGTTAAAAAAGCCAAAAGACTGTGTCTTACCATGGCTGCCTGCAAGCTGAAATCTGTGGCCTGGCACTGCGTGAGTGATCTCTCACACCAAACCGGCAGGCCCTCAATATAAGAGGAAAAATGCGACCTTGTAACGAAAGCACATGTGCTGTGTGATGTGAACAGCAAAATCTAACATGAAAGAGTGTACCCATTGTTCTCTAAAATGTATCTTTTTTAAACAACTCTCCCTTCTCCTCCACCAGCTGCAAATGTTGCACCTTCACAGAGGCTAGTGAATATTCGAAGAAGGAAGCGAAGGACGCGTGACGAAATGTTCACTGAACTACAGACTGCCTCCCACGCTGACAGAGCACAGCAGAATGCGTGGAGGCAGTCAATGACTGATTTTAAAAAAGCCCAATATGAGTGAGAGGAGAGGTGGCGTGCTGAATCGCGGGCTGAAGAGGAGAAGTTGCGTGCTCAAGAGGAGAAGTTGCGTGCTGAAACGCGGGCTGAAGATGAGAGGTGGCGTCAACTTGTACTCAGAAAGCAAGAGTCGATGCTCTGGCTGCTGGAGCATCAAAGTGATATGCTCCTGCGTATGGTTGAGCTGCAGGAAAGGCAGCAGGAGCAGAGACCGCCGCTACAGCCCCTCTGTAACCAACAGCCCTCCTCCCCAAGTCCCATTGCCTCCTCACCCAGACGCCCAAGAACACGGTGGGGGGGCCTCCGGCCACCCAATCACTCCAGCCTAGATGATTTCCAGTGCAATAAGTTTTAAAGTTTTAAAGTGCACTGTGTCCTTTTCCTTCCCTCCTCCCCCACCCATCCAGGCCTACCTTTGCAATTATCCCCCTAGTTGTGTGCTGAATTAATAAAGAATGCATGAATGTGAAGTAACAATGACTTTATTGCCTCTGCAAGTGGTGCTCGAAGGGGGGAGGGTAGTAGGGGAGGGTGGGGTTGTTGGTTTACAGGGAAGTATAGAGTTAACCGGGTGGGGGGGTGTAGGGGCGGAGGGTTCATCAAGGAGAAACAAACAGAAGTTTCACTCCGTAGCCTGGCCAGTCACAAAACTGGTTTTCAACGCTTCTCTGATGCGCACCGCGCCCTGCTGTGCTCCTCTAACCGCCCTGGTGTCTGGCTGTGCGTAATCAGCGGCCAGGCGATTTGCCTCTACCTCCCACCCCGCCATAAATGTCTCCCCCTTACTTTCACAGATATTGTGGAGCGCACAGCAAGCAGCAATAACAATGGGGATATTCTTTTCGCTAAGGTCTGAGCGAGTCAGTAAGCTGCGCCAGCGCGCTTTTAAACGCCCAAATGCACATTCCACCACCATTCGGCACTTGCTCAGCCTGTAGTTGAACAGGTCCTGACTCCTGTCCAGGCTGCCTGTGTACGGCTTCATGAGCCATGGCATTAAGGGGTAGGCTGGGTCCCCAAGGATAACGATAGGCATTTCAACATCCCCATCAGGAGAGTGATATCATTCACGGTCACCTGGCTTCATAATCTGAAGTGTTGCTGAGCTACCTAGCTGGGGTTGATTGTGCTTATGTATTTTCCCTCTCAGTATTGGAGAAAACATCCTAAGTACCAAACCAGTATTTCATTAGAGCTGCTTTGTGTATGTATCTGTCTAGGTCTGTGTCTGTGTGAGAGAGAGAACGGCAAGGCGGGTAGGCTGTGTGATGCATTTCACTAGTGAAATCCACAAATGGGATATATATATTTTTTAAGCATAGAAGTTTAGTGCTGGCAGATATTTAAGCATTGGAAGATTTTGGTTTTCAGACAAGTTGGCATGGACTTCGTAAGCCACGACAGACCCAACTGCAATGTCTCTCCTCCTCAAAGGAAGCATCCTTTCCTTGCACAAAACAATGCTGCCAGTTGTACCCGAACAGCTTCCATTGTCCCAGCTGGAGAGCTGTGAATGCAGCTTTGCTGCTTTTCAAAGTCCACTTCTGAAATCTGTCCCAGAGATTTCAAGACAACTGGTTGTTCCCTCAGAACTGAGTTCTCTTACCTTCCCCAGCAGAGAGATGGAGAAATTGGGGAGAGAGGGTCGGGGGAGGGCAATCGCTCCAGCCTTTGTGCAGCCTGGGAGAGCAGAGTGGTGAAAATGCATGGCCTATAAGGGTCACTAGTCATTGGCAGCCAATGTACAGAGAGTAATTCCAGCCATTGTGATGAATGGGAGCCTCCTATGGAGAGAGGAAAAGAGAGTAAAGAGCCCACAGGGGAGTTTTCAGAGTTTGCCAGCAATAAGTTACCTGTCCCGTTTCTCCTCCTTTTGCTGTGTTCAGACAGGAAGGGGGTTTTATTGTGTCCTCTTCCATTTCAAAGGTTTTACACACGCTCCCCTGTGCCTCACCCCACCCTTAGGTGTTTCTTTTTAATGTATGTTAAAGCTGATCTGGAAGTGGAAGTCAGGATGATTTAGACCAGTGGTTCCCAAACTTTAACAGCCCGCGAACCCCTTTCACTAAATTGTGAAATCTCGTGAACCCCCTCCTAAAAATGAATATTTTCAGGGATTTAAGTTTAAATTTCCTCAGTGTGATGGATGCCCCAACTGCCGGGCCCGGAATCTATGAACCTCTGAAAAATATTTTTAATTGAAACTTTTTTTAACGAACATAGAAAAAGCAGAAACCAAAAATGTTTTGTAAAATGTTTTTTTGGCTTTTGTTTTAAAAAAAATGGTTTCGAATAAAAATAAATTCATTTTTGGTTTTCAAAAATCAGAAAATGTTTCATGAAAACAGTTTTTGAAAATGGACCATTTTTCCGTTTCAGTTTTTTGTAATTTTTTCTTGGGGAATTTTGAAAAATGTGGAAAAAAAATTCAAAACTGTCTGTGAAAAATGCTTGGTATTTTTCACCCACCTCTAGTTTAGGGTGAGGTTGTGGCTGGTGGTAACAAGGAGGGCTGTGGTTCTGGCTTTAGATGAGATTTGGCAAATTCCTGGAGCTCGGGCTGGGGTTCGGGCTGCCGGCTCCCCCGCTGACGGGGGCGGGGCTCGGGCTGCCAGCCCCTACTGCCCGGCCCTGCTCTCCCTGGGGCTCGGGCTGCCAGACCCGCGCAGAGCGCTGGGGTTCAGGCTGCCGGCTCCCCTGCTGACGGGGGCAGGGCTCGGGCTGCTGGCCCCAATTGCCCGGCCCCACTCTCCCTGGGGCTCAGGCTGCCAGCCCTGCGCGGAGTGCTGTGGTTCGGGCTGCCGGCTCACCCACTGACCGCCGGGACTCGGGCTGCCTGCCCCAACTGCCCGGCCCCGCTCTCCCTGGGCCTGGGGCTGCCGGCTCCCCCTCTGACAGGGGAGGGCTGGGGCTGCTGACTCAAACTGCCTGCTCTCCCCAAGGCTCGGGCTGCTGGCCCCCCCGCTGACAGGGGAGGGGCTCGGGCTGCCGGCTCCCTGGCTGACAGGGGAGGGGCTCAGGCTGCCGGCTCAAACTGCCCGCTCTCCACGAGGCTTGGGCTGCCGGCTCCTTGGCTGACAGGGGAGGGCTCGGGCTGCTGGCTCCCCCGCTGACAGGGGAGGGCTCGGGCTCGGGCTCGGGCTGCCGGCTCAAACTACCCGGCCCCGCTCTCCCTGGGGCTCGGGCTGTCTGCCCTGCAACTGGGTCCCAGCAGAGTCCTCTGGCCGCCATTAATGAAATTTTTCTTTCGAACCCCCTGAAACGTTCTGCAAACCCCCAGGGGTTCGCGAACCCCACTTTGGGAACCACTGATTTAGACTTTACCAGCTTGGAAGTAACAGCTGCTGCTGCTTTGTGGGTGTTTTGTCCAAGAGTCTGTGCCTGCATGTTATTTGAGCGGAATGGGGTTAACATGGCGGGATTCCTGCTGTTCAAGGTACCCGGGAAAAAAACCCAATAAAACACAAGGAGATCTCCTCCTGCAGCAGGGTTTTCACCTACAGCTTTCATCCCTCCCGATGTCTGACTTCTGAGCTCCAACCTCTGATCCCAGCCTGTACAATAGCAAGATTTCTTTTTACTTTAAATTGCTTTTTGTATTCTGTAATGTGATCCTTGGCCACCTATCCATGTGATGATTTCTATACAAATGTTGTAAACTTGACTGTAGTGCAGTATTTCCATTAAAATATCAGGGCTAATCATTGTGTACAGATTTTTCTTCCTTCTTGATCATACACAATGAGATTTTGACACACACTCTCCTGAGGGAAGGGAGGAAGATGCATCTGATGGAATCACTCCTTTAATAAAAACAGAAGTAGAGGTGGTGGGAGAAGATAGTAGTAGACCTGAAAGTTTGATCTCTGTTTAGGACATTCACAAATGACCAATGTTTGACTTACCCTAGCAGATAAATGTAAGGGTATCGCCTCTGGATTCCAGATACTAATTTGTAAGCAATTCCCAGTTCCTGTTCAGGGGTGTTAAACTCTTTTTATTTTGTAGCAGTTGCAACATTTTGTGGTGGTCGAGAGCTAATAATTAGCCACCTCTTCCGCTGGAGTTGGGAGGTCATCCCAGCTGCTATAGATCAGAACAAATAAGGAAGTTATCAGCCCTGTAAATTTCAGTTCCGCTAAAGCTGCTAGGGGAAGGGGTTGCCCCCCTCCCCCCAAATCCCTTGAGTCATTCTGGGAAATGGGGTAATACAATTTACCAACCAGTGGAAATGTCAAAAAAAAATCTATCCCTCCGTCTTGTTAGCAGCAGGGCTGTTAAATAACAAATCAATCCTTTTTGGTTCCTTAACAAATTAACAGTTCTCTTTAGCCTGATTCTTTTTTGATTTAGAGCTGTCTTCAGCACTCCCTTTGCCTACATCCAGTGCTTCGAGATTGAGGTCTATCACATACACAGTCATGGTGTTTAGGACCACTAAACACCCAGCCCCCTTGACGTGAACGTTGCATTTTTTTAGTCTAAATGGTAACATTGCACTTTATATGGCTCAGTATTTTGTGGAAGAGTTTAATAGTTTTTCCTCCCTGATTTCTGTCTCTTCCCGTTGGGTGAGGAAGCCCCATGGGGTACTTGTGTTGTATAAATACTGTACACAGGTAGAACTACCAGAAAAGCTCAACCAGCTGTCATTGGGTATCCAAAGCCATAAGCTAAGGAGCACTGAATACAGACTGTAAGTCTATTAATAACGAATAGGGGGACCCGAGAGATGCAAATAATGGCAATGTCGGAAGGTGCTCTAAGTTACTGGATAGCCTGTCTGGTTTTCAACAGTTCTTTGAGCCTCCCTTTGAAGTCATCCCTTTTGGACTCTGAATTTAGGGATGCCAGCAAGCAAGGGTCATAGAGCACAATGATCCCTTCTGGCCTTAGAATCTTGTCTGACTGCCTGTATAACCCAGAACTTCCCCCAAAACATTCCTTTGGAACTGCAGCTTTAAAAAAAAAAATCCCCAAAAGATGCGCGTGGAAGTGCAGCCCACTGCCCCACATGCATGTCTGTAAAGCTGGGCCGTTGGAGTACTTTCAAGGGAGCCAGAAGATCTGGTGAGTGCTGTCTTGACTCAGGCCTGGTCTACACTAGGCTTTTATGTCGAATTTAGCGCCGTTACATCGATTTAACCCTGCACCCGTCCACACCACGAAGCTATTTAGTTCGACATAGAGCTCTCTTTAAATCGATTTCTGTAATCCTCCCCAACGAGAGGAGTAGCGCTAAATTCGACATGGCCATGTCGAATTAGGCTAGGTGTGGATGGAAATCGACGCTAATAGCTCCGGGAGCTATCCCACAGTGCACCACTCTGTTGACGCTCTGGACAGCAGTCCGAGCTCGGATGCTCTGACCAGCCACACCCCGGGAAAATTTGAATTCCTTTTCCTGTCTGGGCAGTTTGAATCGCAGTTTCTGTTTGGACACCGTGGCGAGCTCAGCAGCAGTGGCAACGATGCAGAGCTGTCCAGCAGAGATGGCCGTGCAATCTAATAGAAAGAGGGCCCCAGCATGGACTGATCGGGAAGTCTTGGATCTCATCGCTGTGTGGGGAGATGAGTCCGTGCTTTCCGAGCTGCGCTCCAAAAGACGGAATGCAAAGATCTATGAGAAGATCTCTAAAGCCATGGCAGAGAGAGGATACAGCCGGGATGCAACGCAGTGCCGCGTGAAAATCAAGGAGCTGAGACAAGGCTACCAGAAGACCAAAGAGGCAAACGGACGCTCCGGATCCCAGCCCCACACATCCCGTTTCTACGAGGCACTGCATTCCATCCTAGGTGCGGCCGCCACCACTACCCCACCAGTGACCGTGGACTCTGAGGATGGGATATTGTCCGCGGCCGGTTCCTCAGCGGACGGGGAAGAGGAGGAAGGAGATGAGGCGGACGAGGCAGTCGACAGCGCTTACAACGCTGATTTGCCTGACAGCCAGGAGCTCTTCATCACCCTCACAGAGATCCCCTACCAACCCTCCCCAGCCGTTATCCCAGACACAGATTCAGGGGAAGGATCAAGCAGTAAGTGTTTTAAATATCTAAACATTTATTTATAACATAACTGGCATATTT
Organism: Terrapene triunguis; assembly: GCF_002925995.2. NCBI lineage: Eukaryota > Metazoa > Chordata > Testudines > Emydidae > Terrapene > Terrapene triunguis. The sequence goes on from NW_020696958.1 coordinate 6,625, forward strand.
AAAATATTAACAATAGCTAAAGTGCTTTCAAACATGTAAACATTTATTTATAACAGAACAGGAAGATTTAAAATATTAACAATGGGTAAAGTGCTTCAAAACATGTAAAGAGTAAAGTCCAACAAAACGGGAATATGTGCAAAGGGTATCATGATTAGTCTGTCTTTGGGCGCTTCAATATATAGTCCGAACTATTTTCAAAAAATTTCACAATGTCCGCTTCATGATTATACTGCCCAAAACGCTCCACTCTTTTGTCCCTCCAAGGGCACCTAAGCCAAAAACTGGTCAATGTATCCGGGGATAGAGGCGACATCCTCCGGGGAGAACTCCTCATAGGCCTCCTGCAGGTGTTTTTCAAGCCTCATGAGCAGGTTCCTGGGCAGGGAGAGCTTATTAGGCCCCCCGTGGTATGAGACGTTTCCCTGCCACAACGCCAGCAGGTACTCGGGGATCATGGCCTTGCAGAGCATTGCAGCAAATGGCCCCGGTTTCTGCAGGCTGTCCCGAAGCATCCGCTCCTTCTGGCTCTCCGAGACCTTCAGGAGGGTGATGTCTGGCATGACTCCCTGCTGTGAATTAGGTAGGGGAAAGTTAGTATTGGGACTGCTTGCCCGTCCCTTTACAGAACTGCAACCGCCGGTTTACAGCCACGCGGTTTACAGCCGCGAGGGGCTGGGACAGGGGCAGAGTTCATGCTTGCAGGATTGCTGCCAGCAGAGACTCGCATTGCTTTCTATGTGAAAGGAGGCCAGTGCCACTCTTAAAGTTTTAAGCAGCCCCAAGTCTACGGCTTACCATGTTTGCCAGCTAGACAAAGTCCGGTGTCCTGCCCCGCTCCTCAGCTCGCCACAGGAAGACCGCAGGCACTGTACACGAGGGCCGAAAATTCGACCTTGTCCTCAGTGCGCGTGTGATAGGTGCTCTGCATGGTCTTGTTCACAGAGAAAGACTATGTTCTCTGTTCACAGATACATTGATCTGTCTCAGGAACTCACTCCCTTTTTCCAATTCCCACAGCCACATCTGCCCAGAGGCTAGCGCACATTAGGAGGAGGAAGAAGAGGACACGGGAAGACATGTTTGCTGAACTAATGGGATGCTCCCGAGCACAGGCAGCCCAGCAGACACAGTGGAGGGAGAACTTGTCCCAAATGCACCGGGCAAACATGGAACGGGAGGAGAGGTGGCGACAGGAGGACTGGCAGGCTACTCAAACGCTGCTTGGACTAATGAGGGAGCAAACGGACACGCTCCGCCGCCTTGTGGATGTTCTGCAGGACCGGAGGCAGGAGGAGAGAGCCCCGCTGCAGTCTCTCTCTAACTGCCCTGCCCCGCCACCAAGTCCCATACCCCCCTCACCCAAAGTCCAAACACGGAGGGGCGGCAGGGTCCGTGAAAAATTTCACTCCACCCCTGCGGACTGCTCTACCACTAGAAGGCTCTCATTCCCCAAAATTTGAAAAGTCCTTTCCTACCCGCCTCACACAAGACCCCGTCCAAGTTTCACCCCCCCCCCGTTCCATGTGCGGTTGTTAATAAAAAATACGTTTCTGTTCATTACTGTTTCCATCCTCTTCTTTTGGAGGAGAGTCTGTCTGAAGGGGGGGAAGGGGCTTGGTAATTGGACAGGACAGTCACCTTTAGCAGGGGGCAGGTCCAGCAGCAGGGCACATATACAGTGCAGTGACTAGTTACCCTGGTCAGTCTGGGAGGTGGTTTTCATGTCCTGGGGGGGAGGGGGGGTTGCTCTGTGACTTTGTGGCGGGGGAGGGCAGTTACAGATCTTATGCCACAGTCTGCGTCCCAGGTTTAAAACATTCCCGCGAAAACAGTAATAAAGACAACGGTGTCCATTAACAAAACAGAACAGATTTTATTTTTTGGGAAGGGGGTGAAGGGGGTATGTAACTAGAGAGGATAGTCGACGGCAACCGGGTAAAGAAACGGGGGCAAGTTCAGCTTCTGTGTCCACAAACGTAAAAGTCACTGGGTACCCTGCTCAGTCTTGAAACTGGCTTTCAAAGCCTCCCGGATGCACAGCGCGTCCCGCTGGGCTCTTCTAATTGCCCGGCTGTCTGGCTGGGCGTAATCAGCAGCCAGGCTATTTGCCTCAACCTCCCACCCCGCCATAAAGGTCTCCCCCTTGCTCTCACAGAGATTGTGGAGCACACAGCAAGCTGCAATAACGATGGGGATATTGGTTTCGCTGAGATCACAGCGAGTCAGTAAGCTTCTCCATCTCCCCTTGAGACGGCCAAAAGCACACTCCACGACCATTCTGCACTTGCTCAGCCGGTAGTTGAAGAGTTCTTGTGCAGTGTCCAGGGCGCCAGTATAGGGCTTCATGAGCCAGGGCATTAGCGGGTAGGCTGGGTCCCCGAGGATCACTGTAGGCATCTCCACATCCCCAACAGTTATCTTGTGGTCCGGGAAGTAAATGCCTTCCTGCAGCCGTCTAAACAGACCAGAGTTCCTGAACACGCGAGCGTCATGAACCTTGCCCGGCCATCCGACGTTGATGTTTGTAAAACGTCCCCGATGGTCCACCAGTGCTTGCAGCACCATTGAAAAGTAGCCCTTTCTGTTGATGTACTGGCTGGCCTGGTGGCGCGGTCCCAGGATAGGGATGTGAGTCCCATCTATAGCCCCACCGCAGTTTGGGAATCCCATCGCTGCGAAGCCATCTATGATGGCCTGCGCGTTTCCCAGGGTCACTACCTTTGACAGCAGTACTTTGACGATTGCCTTGGCTACTTGCAGGACAACAACCCCCACGGTAGATTTGCCCACGCCAAAGTGGTTTGCGACTGACCGGTAGCTGTCCGGCGTTGCAAGCTTCCAGAGGGCTATGGCCACTCGCTTCTGGACAGTCAGGGCTGCTCGCATGCGGGTGTCCTTGCGCTTCAGGGCAGGGGACAGCAACTCACAAAGTTCGAGGAAAGTCCCCTTCCGCATGCGAAAGTTTCGCAGCCACTGGGATTCATCCCAGACCTGAAGCACTATGCGGTCCCACCAGTCCGTGCTTGTTTCCCGGGCCCAGAATCGCCGTTCAACAAAATCCACATGCCCCATTGCCACCGTGATGTCCTGGGCGCTGGGGCTCGTGGTTTCTGACAGCTCTGTGCTACTCTCCGACTTCAGGCCCTCACGGTGGTGCCGTAGCCTCCTCGCCTGATTTCTCTGCATCTGCCTCTGGGAAAGGTGTATGATAAGCTGCGAGGCATTGAGAACGGCCACAACTGCAGCGATGGTCGCAGCGGGATCCATGATCGCAGTACTGTGGCGTCCGCGCTGTCACTGATCAAAAATGCGCGAACTGATTTCCCGCCGGCGCTTTCAGGGAGGGAGGGAGGGCGGTAGTGACGGACGGATGACGACAGTTACCCAAAAGCACCCTCGCCACATTTTTTTACCCAGAAGGCATTGGCGGATCGACCCAGAATTCCAATGGGCAGCGGGGACTGCGGGAACTGTGGGATAGCTGCCCACAGTGCACCGCTTCCAATGTCGACGCTTGCCCCGTTAGTGTGGACTCACAAAGTCGAATTACTGTCCTTAGTGTAGACACACACGTTCGACTTTCTAATATCGATTGCACATATTCGATTTAACTAAAATCGAACTACTCTCGTAGTGTAGACATACCCTCAGTGATGCTGCCAAGCGTGTTTGTGTGGCCAGACCAGGAGCACTGCAGCGTGTGCAGCTTCCTTCGCCAGCAGTTGGTGACAGGTCAGCAAAGGTTTGTGATTTCAGGGTAGCCATTCTGTGTCTCCAGACAGTTTCTTGCTTGTCTCTGTAAGGGCTGCCACATCTTACTGAAGGCTGAAAATCTGAGGAAGCATTTGCCTCTCTGGTGCTTAAAACTGCAGCGCTGTCAAAGGTTCTAAAGAATCTGTTGTTCCTTCCCCTCCCAGGCAAAACCAGATTTCTGTATCTAGGTCAAGCAAAACAGCTGCTCGTAAACCACCGTGTTTGCCTTTGCACTCTGTGATGTCCCTGGCATGCTGGATTAGTGATGTAAGCAGAGTCAGGATGAGCTCTACCCTGACATCTGGTGGTGA
>NW_020696959.1:0-25435 GCF_002925995.2 Terrapene triunguis
GAAAGTTGGCAGCCCTAGTCTGTATGGATTCCAAGTGAAGATTCCTGCAAGCAAGTGGAGGGAAGATGTTGCTTTTGACTCAGCAGACTGTGTAGATTTGGTGATCAAAGACTCTAACTTATACTCCGGTGAACTCAACCTAAGCTTTTGGGAACTCTGAGTTTCTTCTCACTGTGTTTCTGTGGGGACTGACCTGTTTAGATTGAATTTGTTTTCTTTGTTTATGTTTAACTGTGAAGATAATTTCTGTGGGTTATAAAATAGCCGTGTTATGTTGTAAACATTAAATTATTATTTTTTATGGTGTTTCTTTACCATAAAATAGATAAAGTTGGTACTTAATTAAGTTCCTCCCTTTTGTTCTTTTTGGGACTTGAACATGGGGAGGTTGACCCTGTGCAATCCTTGCTGAAAATCCTTAGAGACTGAGCTCTGGGTCTCCAGCTGCTTTTCTATGGGAGTTGGGGGGGTTTCGGCACTGGAGAAGGGCAATGAAGTGAACTCTACCCCACCAAAAGGTTACATAAATATGCCCAGTTTTTTTAATCTTTCCTTATAGGTCAAGTTTTCTAAACCTTTTATCCCTTTTCTTGCTCTCCTCTGGGTTCTCTCCAGTTTCTCCCCCTTTTTCCTAAACTGTGGTGCCCAGAACTGGACACAGCACTCCAGGTTCTGAGTAGAGTGGGAGAATTACCACCCATTTCACATATGACACTGCTGTTAATGCACCCCAGAATGATATCAGCCTTTTCAGCAACTCCATCACATTCACTTTGTGATCCACTAGAAACCCCAGATCCCCTTCAGCAATACTACCCCCTAGCCAGTTATTCCCATTGTGTAGTTGTGCTGTGACGCTGGTAAGCCACGTGTCAACTGAGAACTAACAAACTCACAGCTGGAAGCCAGGCCAATTCATTTGTGTATAAGTATAAATGAAAGTGATTGGTAAACGTAAAGAATGTATTTGGTGTTTAAACGTCCTCACAACTAATGGGATGGCGCATGCATTGTTTTCACTTACCTGTACCCAGTTAGAATGTAATAGCAAACATTTACATTGTATATACCCCTGTAACTAAATAACCCATCCAATGAGAAAGAAGCCTTAGGTAATGCAAATGAAGAAATTAAACTGGAAGGTGTCAATTCTTGTGCATTTGAAGGCAAGTGGCCATTGTGTGTGCTGATCAAAGACTTGAAATGCATCCCTCTCTCTGACATCAGAGAAAGAGCCCACATCTGTAGTGACCCTGTCAGCTTCTTTTCTGTGAGAAAAACTGTAAGTATGGACACAAGGAAAAATTCTTCATCTCTGGACTGGTTGGATTCTAACAGGCAGAATAACCGAATGAGTTACTCTGGGTAGCCCTAAAATACTTTTGTGAAATTGCTGTGCAAACATGGCTCCAGCTGAACTCAGTATGAAATACATTCTTTCTGTTCTGTAGTATTTCTTCCTGTAACTGTGTACTGACATTTTTTCTCAGCCCTGGCCTCCCGCCTGTAGTGAACAGTAAGGGTAGGGTAAGGGTATTTGTGTAGCCAGATATGTATATTTTTGTCATATTTGAATGAAATGTCTATATTTAGAGAAAGCATAGAATGGAACATATAGTAAGGATATATATATACACATATAGAGAACTTGAAAAGGTGGGAGTTGCCCTACCAACTCTAGGAGGCTAATTAATTAAGATGAGCAATTATCAGCAGGAGAAAAAAATCTTTTGTAGTGATAATCAAGATGACCCATTACAAACAGATTGACAAGAAGGTGTGAGGATACTTAACATGGGGAAATAGATTCAATGTGTGTAATGGCTCAGCCATTCCCAGTCTCTATTTAAACCTAAATTGATGGTATCTAGTTTGCATATTAATTCAAGTTCAGCAGTTTCTCGTTGGAGTCTGTTTTGCCATTCAGTAACAGACTTAAAGGTGGCAATTTTGCAACAGAAAAGCTTCAAAAACAGACTCCAATGAGAAACTGCTGAACTTGAATGTAGAAAGGTGATATTCGGGCATTTGTTCTCAATGAAGCTTGTGATCTGGTGGGAAAAGGCTCATTGCTTAATTGCAAAATGTTTATTCCTCTGCAGTTTAGGTCTTTAATGCTTCAGCTTTAAATTCTTTATTGATCCTGGTGTATCTCAAAGAGGGATGAGTTGAGAAGTGTCTCTTGGTGACGCGGACAGAATGGTGCTTGCAGTACTCTAAAGGAAAGGGAGACTGAGATGGATTTACTGCATTTCTTCAAGTTTGGCAAGGATATAAACGCTTGTGCTTCAGGGTATCTTCCAATCATGGAGATAGATCTGATTGACAGGGGGATAGTGAAAAAGTTACTCGGTGGGCAGATGATCCCAAACCTGCGTTCTGCTGGATTTTTGCCCCTCCCTGTGAAGCATCTGGTACTGACCACTGTGGGAGAGAGGCCTGATCTTGTGTAGCAATGCCTATGTTCTTCCGTTCCAAGGAGCGGTCCATAGGTCTGGTCTGATATATAGAAGACAAGGGATGGATTGCTCTTAAACCAAACCCATGGCCAGATGGCTAAATCTCCCCTCACCACCTGAGTATTATACCATGTCCTTAAAGAGGTAGAATGGTCTGGATATATTTTTCCTTTTGTGTAGTCAAATAACAAAAATTGATTAGTGGAATATGTTCATCTTCCGGGAATGGAGAGCCACAAAAATGTTGAAGAAAAATGTAGTAGGAAATGTAATCTTTTCATCTGCAGTTCCTACAATATCAAGCCATGTTCTATCCAGGGACTTTTATATAAGAATTCTAGAATTCTAGAAGGGTAGGACAGGAAGGGACCTCGAGAGATCTTCTAGTCCAGTCCCCTGCACTCAAGGCAGGACTCAGTATGATCTCTAAACCATTCCTGGCAGGTGTTTTTCTAACCTGCTCTTAAAAATTTCCAATGGCAGATATTCCACAAATTCCGTAGGCAATGTACTCCAGTACTTAACTACCCTGACAGTTAGGAAGTTTTCCCTAATGTGCAACCCAAACGGCCCTTGCTGTAAATTAAGCCCATTGCTTTTTGGCCTATCCTCAAAGATTAAAGATAATTTTTCTCCCTCTTCCTTCTGTATGGGGAGATTTTGGCAAACCAGTAAATTGCCTGAAACCACTATTGCTTATTGCTAAAAGCAGTCATGTCAGCAGGCCGTAAATTGGCCATGCAGTAGCCTTGGTTTAACCAAGGCAGGAGGGGAGGGGGTTTTGGGTGCCACAGAAAGGGCAGCCTGATTCCTTGTCCTTTCTGATAAGAATTGTGTTGAAGTTGCTGATACATGCTGTCATGATATTGACTTGAACTGGGACCATATAGAACATCGTTGCAACCAAGGTCTTGTAGTGGCACCAAATCTTGTATAAAGGGGGTCAAATGAGGTGTCTAAGACAAGGTTAGGATTTGCTGGTTATGATTATGCTATCTGTATGCATGGATCATTTTTGTATTTAAAGTTATAAGTATTGGCTCTATACAGTCTGTATTTCAAACTTCTGCTATGCTTCTGGGTGACACCCCAGACAAGTTGGTGTCAACTCTGCCTAGCCTGCTTGATGGCCCATTAAGGACCATCAGCTATACAATTGACCCACTGAGAGAAGGCAGATCCGCCTTGTGACTCAGCAAAGTATGCAGGGACTTGCCCATGTGACTCCAGACTCCATTTTGCTGTAATTTTCCACAATAAGGACAAAGAGGTGTTCTTACACCTGGAAAAGACTATAAAAAGCTGATGCCTGATCTCCATCTTGTCTTCAATCCTGCTTCATACCTCTGGAGGGACTTTGCTACAAATGGAAGCTCTAAACAAAGGACTGAGTGACCCATCCCAGCTGTGGATGTTCCAGAGACTTGATTTGAACCTGCAGTTTATTCCATCACTGCTACAAGCCTGAACCAAGAACTTTGCCATTACTGTATGGAATTAATTCCATTTCACCAATTCTAGCTCTCATCTCTATCTTCTTCCTTTTATGAATAAACCTTTAGATTTTAGATTCTAAAGGATTGGCAACAGCGTGATTTGTGGGTAAGATCTGACTTGTATATTGACCTAGGTCTGGAGCTTGGTCCTTTGGGATCAGGAGAACCTTTTTTCTTTTACTGGGGTCTTGGTTTTCATAACCATTTGTCCCCATAACAAGAGGCCCTGGTGGTGATACTGGGAAACTGGAAAAAGCAACAGAGGGTCCTGTGGCACCTTTGAGACTAACAGAAGTATTGGGAGCATAAGCTTTCGTGGGTAAGAACCTCACTTCTTCAGATGCCTCTCCAAAATCTCCCTGCCCCTTCTCCTGCCCCCTGGCCCCCTTGTTGTTGGCCTTTCTTCACCTAATGTCTCCATGAGCTTGCTCAGGAACTGCCTGAGCTGCTTGTCAGACGCTGGGCAACAGCGGGGGAGGAGCTCCAGACTCCCGGAGCCGATCTGCCATGCAGGGAGGGAGGGAGGGAGGGAGGGAGGAGGAGGAGGAGGACGTGCTCTCTCTGGCTGAGTGTCGGAGCCCCATGTAAGTAACAACGTCGGGGGCACCACTGTTAACCCTGCGCGCTCTGCATCAGGGGGAAGTCCGGACATTTGCAAATTCCCCCCGGACGCTATTTTTAGCTTAAAAAGCCGGACATGTCCGGGGGAATCCGGATGAATGGTAACCCTACCTCAGGAATGTGTTTGTCAAGGCGTGCAAACTCTGAAAAAAAAAACCCACCTGGTTAATCAATAATCCGAAGGAAACCTCTTGCTTGACCGTTGAAACTGCTTGCTTAACAAGTTTTCTTTAAGTGACATGTCATTGTGTTACTAATGTATAAATAAGGGGGAAAAGTTTGAGGTAGTGGGGCTCTCCCTCTGGATGCATCTTCTGTTCCCCACCGTCAGACGGGCTGCCTCTGTGCCACTCGAGAGCCATACTCAGCTTACTAACCTGTTGCGGACGTGTGTAAGTGCTTCAGACTAAGTAAAGTTTAACTTTAAGTGAAAGCACTCTTGTGTTGTCCTGTTTGTGCCAGCCATCTATCGGTCAGATGGCCGTGTCTCCCCTGATTTATTTCCTGACACCACCTCGCACAGAGCAAAGTTACCAAGAGCTTTGGGTTGAAAGAACCCCGGGTAACACTTCTAGCAACCTTTTATGAACTTAAAAGTTGTATTCACGTCCCTCTCAGTCGTGTCTTCAGACTAAACAATCACACTTTTTTCAGTCTTCCCTCATAGGTCATATTTTCTAAACCTTTAATCATTTTTTTGCTCTTCTTTGGACTTTCTCCAATTTGTCCACATCTTTCTTAAAATGTGGCACCCAGAACTAGACACAATATTCCAGCTTAGACCTAATCAGTGCGGAGTAGAGCAGAAGACTAGGTCCAAGAAGTGGGAGAGAGGCAGGTCCAAGATATGGGGAAGGACAGGACTATGGTGCATGAGGAGGATAAGAACCAGCAAGGGTGAGGGAAGGAAACAGCATGACTCTTGGGGTACGTCCAGACTACCCACCCAGGGAACGACCGGCAACCCATGCCACAGACACCTCTGCTGACAACTTGTGCGTGCCGAGCTAGTTTTTAATTGCATGATCACATACCAGCTTTCCACAGGACCCCTGTCTAGATGCGATATATCGATCCCTGAATGCGCTCCCGTCGACTCCGGAACTCCACCAGGGTGAGCGGCATTAGCGGAGTTGACGGGGGAGCCGCGGCCGTCAATATCGCGCTGTGAGGGCGGGAGGTAAGTTGAAATAAGATACGTCGACTTCAGCTACGCTATTCCCGTAGCTGAAGTTGCGTATCTTACATCAACCCCACCCAGTGTAGACCAGGCCTTGGAGGCAGGGGTCCTGTGGAAAGCTGGTATGTGATCATGCAATTAAGAACTAGCTCGGCACACACAAGTTGTCAGCAGAGGTGTCTGTGGCATGGGTTGCCGGTCGTTCCCTAGGCAGCTCCCCTGCTCCCACCCAGCCGGGGCATGGGAAGCCTGGGACTCTGCAAGCATCCGATGAGTTCCCAACCCACCTTCCCCAAGGCAGAATCTCACTGAAGGGCCACGGGAGGCTGGGACACAGAGATGGGTTTGTCAGAGGCCACCAAAAAAATATTGTTGTGTGAACCCTACAATCCACAATTTAATCCCACGAAAGAATATGATCATCGAGCATAATATCACTATGAGATCTGGTTTATGTGGAGGTGAACAAGCACATTGAGGTGAAGGTTACACAGGGAGCAAGCGGCAGAGTCAGCAATAAAACTAGTCATAGTGATTACTCATCCCCATGCTCACCACTGCTCCTGAACTGCACTGGACAGTTTCCATTCAAGGCTTCCGAATATCCCATTGCAGCATCTGTGAAGTCAGTAGAATGATCCCAGGAATGTAGCTGGCCCACAAAGATTTCAGAGGAAAGAGAGCTGCAGGGGGTAACGTGCACCTCACCCCATGTGGAGTTAGAAACAAACTGATAGTCAAAAACACAGAGGAAAAAATTACATCCATTGAAGGAGTTTTCTCAAAGTTTGGTTTGTAACTAATTGGGTCTTCAGGAGCAAATGCCTCTCAAGTCCTAAAAAAATGTCTAAAAACACTCATTACTCAGGGGTCTTCTAACAGCTTTAACTTATTCTCCTCTGTGAACTAGAGAAGTCCTATTCAAGTCGCTCTCTCCATAACCATTCAAATGATGTGTTCGAACTGAATCTTGCACATATACTCTGTGATGATAACAATGGGAAGGGTTTTGGGTTTTTGCCGTGATTCTTTTTCAATTTTTTCCCCATTTTTGAGTTGCAAGCATTGATTTCTTCATGGTTTAGAAGTTAAGGCTTAGATTTACAGAGCAAGACATGTATTTGGGATCATAAGTTGTATTTATTTACATTGGAATGTGGGCATTCAAATCCTTTATGTAGCTTTGAAAAATCTCACCCCCCTATTTTTAATTTAGGGTTTAGGAAGAAACTCCCTAAGGGTATGTCTACACTACGAAATTAGGTCGAATTAATAGAAGCCGGTTTTATAGAAATCGGTTGTATACAGCCGGTTGTGTGTGTCCCCACATAAAATGCTCTAAGTACTCTAGTCGGTGGACCGCATCCACAGTACCGAGGCTAGCGTCGACTTCCGGAGCATTGCACTATGGTTAGCTATCCCACAGTTCCCGCAGTCTCCGCCGCCCATTGGAATTGTGGGTTGAGATCCCAATGCCCGAATGATGCAAAACAGTGTCGCGGGGGATTCTGGGTACATGTCGTCAGGCCCCTCCCCCTCCGTCAGAGCAACGGCAGACAATCGATTCGCGCCTTTTTACCTGGGTTACCTGTGCAGACAACATACCACGGCAAGCATGGAGCCCGCTCAGCTCAGCTCACCGTCACCATATGTCATCTGGGTGCCGGCAGACGTGGGACTGCATTGCTACACAGCAGCAGCTAACTGCCATTTGGAGGTAGACGGTGCAGCATGACTGGTAGCCTTCATTGGCGATCTGGGTGCTGGCAGCCGTAGGGCTGCATTGCACCAGCCCCTTGCCTTTTGGTAGAAGATGGTATATTACGATTGGTATCCATCATCATCATACTGCAGTGGCTGTTGATCATGGGCACCTGGGCAGACATGCTCAGTCCTATTGAACTGTCTTGATGATGATGGCGATCAGTCGTAGTATGCTATTTTCTGCCAAGCGCCCAGTATTTTCTGCTAAGCACCCAGAAAAGGCCGAGGGCGATCTGGGTGCTGGCAGACGTGGGGCTGGCAGACGTGGGGCTGCATTGCTACACAGCAGCAGCCCCTTGCCTTTTGGCAGTAGATAGTATATTACGACTGGTATCCATCGTCGTCATACTGCAGTGGCTATCAGTCTTAGTACACTAACTGCCAAGAGCCCAGTATTTGCTGCCAAGCACCCAGAAGATGCCGAGGGCTATCAGTCATGCTGCACCGTCGTCTTAAGATGTAAAAAATAGATTTGTTCTGTATTCATTTGCTTCCCCCTCCCTCTGTCAAATCAACGGCCTGCTAAACCCAGGCTTTTGAGTTCAATCTTTGGGGGGGGGGGGCATTCTGTGTGACAGTTGTTTGTGTTTCTCCCTGATGCACAGCCACCTTTGTTGATTTTAATTCCCTGTACCTGTACACCATGTCGTCACTTGCCCCTCCCTCCCTCCCTCCCCTGGTCCGTCAGATACTAGTTTCGCGCCTTTTTTCAGACCAGACGCCATAGCTAGCACTGGGATCATGGAGCCCGCTCAGATCACCGAGGCAATTATGAGCACTATGAACAGCACGCGCATTGTCCTGGAGTATATGCAGAGCCAGAACATGCCAAAGCAAAACCAGGACCAGCCGAGGAGGCGATTGCAGTGCGGCGACGAGAGTGATGAGGAAATTGACATGGACATAGACCTCTCACAAGGCACAGGCCCCAGCAATGTGGAAATCATAGTGTTACTGGGGCAGGTTCATGCCGTGGAACGCCGATTCTGGGCCCGGGAAACAAGCACAGACTGGTGGGATCGCATCGTGCTGCAGGTGTGGGACGATTCCCAGTGGCTGCGAAACTTTCGCATGCGTAAGGGCACTTTCATGGAACTTTGTGACTTGCTTTCCCCTGCCCTGAAGCGCTAGAATACCAGGATGAGAGCAGCCCTCACAGTTGAGAAGCGAGTGGCGATAGCCCTGTGGAAGCTTGCAACGCCAGACAGCTACCGGTCAGTCGGGAATCAATTTGGAGTGGGCAAATCTACTGTGGGGGCTGCTGTGATCCAAGTTGCTAGGGCAATGAAAGACCTGGTGATATCAAGGGTAGTGACTCTGGGAAACGTGCAGGCCATAGTGGATGGCTTTGCTGCAATGGGATTCCCAAAGTGTGGTGGGGCGATAGACGGAACCCATATCCTTATTTTGTCACCGGAGCACCAAGCCACCGAGTACATAAACCGCAAGGGGTACTTTTCAATGCTGCTGCAAGCCCTGGTGGATCACAAGGGACGTTTCACCAACATCAACGTGGGATGGCCGGGAAAGGTACAAGTTGCTCGCGTCTTCAGGCACTCTGGTCTGTTTCGAAAGCTGGAGGAAGGGACTTTCTTCCTGGACCAGAAAATAACCGTTGGGGATGTTGAAATGCCTATCGTGATCCTTGGGGACCCAGCCTACCCCTTAATGCCATGGCTCATGAAGCCGTACACAGGCAGTCTGGACAGGAGTCAGGACCTGTTCAACTACAGGCTGAGCAAGTGCCGAATGGTGGTGGAATGTGCATTTAGACATTTAAAAGCGCGCTGGCGCAGCTTACTGACTCGCTCAGACCTTAGCGAAAAGAATATCCCCATTGTTATTGCTGCTTGCTGTGCGCTCCACAATATCTGTGAGAGTAAGGGGGAGACATTTATGGCGGGGTGGGAGGTTGACGCAAATTGCCTGGCCGCTGATTACGCGCAGCCAGACACCAGGGCAGTTAGAGGAGCACAGCATGGCGCGGTGCGCATCAGAGAAGCTTTGAAAACGAGTTTTGTGACTGGCCAGGCTACGGTGTGAAACTTCTGTTTGTTTCTCCTTGATGAACCCTCCGCCCCCCCCCACCCGGTTCACTCTACTTCCCTGTAAGCCAACCACCCCACCCCACCCTCCCCTTCCCCCTTCGAGCACCGCTTGCAGAGGCAATAAAGTCATTGTTACTTCACATTCATGCATTCTTTATTACTTCATCACACAAATAGGGGGATAATTGCAAAGGTAGCCCGGGATGGGTGGGGGAGGAGGGAAGGAAAAGGACACACTGCAGTTTAAAACTTTAACTCTTATTGAAGGCCAGCCTTCTGATGCTAGGGCAATCATCTGGGGTGGAGTGACTGGGTGGCCGGAGGCCCCCCCACCGTGTTCTTGGGCGTCTGGGTGAGGAGGCTATGGAACTTGGGGAGGAGGGCTGTTGGTTACACAGGGGCTGTAGCGGCGGTCTCTGCTCCTGCTGCCTTTCCTGCAGCTCAACCATACGCTGGAGCATATCAGTTTGATGCTCCAGCAGCCGGAGCATCGACTCTTGCCTTCTGTCTGCAAGCTGACGCCACCTATCATTTTCAGCCCGCGATTCAGCACTCCACCTCTCCTCTCGTTCATATTGTGCTTTTCTGTAATCAGTCATTGACTGCCTCCACGCATTCTGCTGTGCTCTGTCAGCGTGGGAGGACATCTGTAGTTCTGTGAACATGTCATCACGCGTCCTACGTTTTCTCTTTCTAATCTTCACTAGCCTCTGTGAAGGAGAAACATTTGCAGCTGGTGGAGGCGAAGGGAGAGGTGGTTAAAAAAGACACATTTTAGAGAACAATGGGTACACTCTTTCACGTTAAATTTTGCTGTTCACATTACACAGCACATGTGCTTTCGTTACAAGGTCGTATTTTTCCTCTTATATTGAGGGCCTGCCGGTTTGGTGTGAGAGATCACTCACGCAGTGCCAGGCCACAGATTTCAGCTTGCAGGCAGCCATGGTAAGACACAGTCTTTTGGCTTTTTTAACCTTCTTAACATGTGGGAATGGTTTCAAACAGTAGTGCTCTCATTTCCCATACCAAGCACCCGTTGGGTTGGCCATTTAAAATGGGTTTGCAATGTAAAAGGAGGGGCTGCAGTTTCAGGGTTAACATGCAGCACAAACCCAACTAACTCCCCTCCCCCACACACCCAATTCTCTGGGATGATCACTTCACCCCTCCCCCTCACCGCGTGGCTAACAGTGGGGAATATTTCTGTTCAGCAGAGCAGGAACGGGCACCTCTGAATGTCCCCTTAATAAAATTGCCCCATTTCAACCAGGTGACCGTGAATGATATCACTCTCCTGAGGATAACAAAGAGCGATAAGGAATGGATGTTGTCTGCATGCCAGCAAACACCGGGACCATACGCTGCCATGCTTTGTTATGCAATGATTCCAGACTACGTGCTACTGGCCTGGCGTGGTAAAGTGTCCTACCATGGCGGACGGGATAAGGCAGCCCTCCCCAGAAACTTTTTGCAAAGGCTTTGGGAGTACATCCAGGAGAGTTTTCTGGAGATGTCCCTGGAGGATTTCCGCTCCATCCCCATACACGTTAACAGACTTTTCCAGTAGCTGTACTGGCCGCGATTGCCAGGGCAAATTAATCATTAATCATTAAACACGCTTGCTTTTAAACCATGTGTAATATTTACAAAGGTACACTCACCAGAGGTCCCCTGTGTGCCCTCAGGGTCTGGGAGCACGCCTTGGGTGAGTTCGGGGGTTACTGGTTCCAGGTCCAGGGTGATAAACATATCCTGGCTGTTGGGGAAACCAGTTTCTCCGCTGCCTCGCGGCTGTGAGCTATCTACATTTTCTCCATCGTCATCTTCCTCGTACCCCGAACCCGCTTCCCTGTGTGTTTCTCCAGCGAAGGAGTCATAGCACACGGTTGGGGTAGTGGTGGCTGCACCCCCTAGAATGGCATGCAGCTCCGCGTAGAAGCGGCATGTTTGCGGCTCTGCCCCGGACCTTCCGTTTGCTTCTCTGGCTTTGTGGTAGGCTTGCCTTAGCTCCTTAATTTTCACGCGGCACTGCTGTGCGTCCCTGTTATGGCCTCTGTCCTTCATGGCCTTGGAGACCTTTTCTAATATTTTGCCATTTCGTTTACTGCTTCGGAGTTCAGCTAGCACTGATTCGTCTCCTCATATGGCGAGCAGATCCCGTACCTCCCGTTCTGTCCATGATGGAGCTCTTTTGCGATCCTGGGACTCCATCATGGTTACCTGTGCTGATGAGTTCTGCGTGGTCACCTGTGCTCTCCACGCTGAGCAAACAGGAAATGAAATTCAAACGTTCGCGGGGCTTTTCCTGTCTACCTGGCCAGTGCATCTGAGTTGAGAGTGCTGTCCAGAGCGGTCACAATGAAGCACTCTGGGATAGCTCCCGGAGGCCAATAACGTTGAATTCCGTCCACACTACCCCAATTCCGACCCCCTAAGGCCGATTTTATCGCTAATCCCCTCGTCGGAGGTGGAGTAAAGAAACCGGTTTAAAGGGCCCTTTAAGTTGAAAGAAAGGGCTTCGTCGTGTGAACGTGTCCAGGCTTAATTCGATTTAACGCTGCTAAAGTCGACCTAAACTCGTAGTGTAGACCAGGCCTAAGTTTCCTACATAAAGGACTAATTCATTTTCTTCTGCTTTCTTTTGAAGCAGCTGGTAAGTGACACTAATGAGACAGGATACTGCAATAGATGGGTGTTACAGGGTCCCTGCAGGACCCTCCTGGCTCCTGCCCCCACTGGGCTGAGAAAGTCACACAGAGACCTTTTCGTGCAGTGCTCACCTGGTGCTTTTATTTACAGGCTGTGCTCCCACCACCTTTCCATCATACACGTAGTCCCCTTCTTACAGTCCACCAGCAGGAGAGAGGGGGCAAGCTATCTCTCTCTGCTTCCCCTCGCTGCCTTTCCTCTACTGCAGCTTCCCTCTTTCCAGGTCCTCCCCCTGCTTCCTTCCCGTGGGGCTCTTATCCAGCCCCAGCCTGATGAGGCAGCAGCTGTTCCAGCTTCCCCAATCAGTGACCTACCCAGCTCCAATTCACCTCCCTTAATTGGAGCTGGAGTGACAAAGGGTTGGCTAAGCAGTTTTCTGCTTAGCACCCCGTCACAATGGGTCACTCGTATTTTCCAGCACGTCAATTGTTATGTTCTCATGTGTCCGGAGTAATTATATGTGCAGATCCTCATCTGGTCTAACTTAGTGTAGCTCAGGGTTTCTCAGACTTTTGTACTGGTGACCCTTGTCACACAGCAAGCCTCTGAGTGTGACCCCCCTTATACATTAAAAACACTTTTTTATATATTTAACACCATTATAAATGCTGGAGGCAAAACAGGGTTTGGGGTGGAGACTGACAGCTCACGACCCCTCATGTAATAACCTCGCGACCCCCTGAGGGGTCCCAACCCCCAGTTTGAGAACCCCTGGTGTAGCTCCAGCAAAGCCAGTGGAACAGAGCAGATTTACATGCGGGAAGGAAGTGGTGTTTAGTGGGGGGGCGGGGTTGTAAAAAGAAAAAAAAGCACTTTTCTTCTTTCATCAGCAAGTATTGGTGTCTCGCTAAGGTTTACAAACCAAAGCACCGCACTGTGATGCTGGACTGAACCTGTTTGTAAGTAGAGGTTACATCGTACCAAGGAAACTAGCATTATTAATGCTATCCCAGCCACATTCTCCATGATACGTTTTTTTAATGAAAATGTGAATCCCGAGCATTAGTGAAAAATACTCTATACATTTATATTTCTTCAAAACAGTATTTTTTTAGGACAAAGGAAGTAACAAGGATTCAAAAGAACTGGTTAAGGTTTTCTTTCTTTCTTTCTTTCTTTCTTTCTTTCTTTCTTTCTTTCTTTCTTTCCATGTCCTCAATTGCAATAGCAGCTTATCATTAAAGTTTTTATTCAATGGACCCATATAAATTAAATTTACTGTCTTCCATGCTGCATGGTTCAGATTTATCTCCATGGAAGAATGATGTCTTGCTTCACAAATGTGTGGAGTGATATTCCAGAAAGCATGTGTGGACAGGTACAACAAGCCAGACGGGCTTGTGTCCTGACTCCACAGTGCTGATCCAACCCCCACCTGTTGTCATGACCTTCCCAGGAGCAATTCTCAGCTCTTTCCCTCAGGAAAGTATAGTGGGATCCCCAGGAGCAGCTGACATCAGAGGTGGTGATGGGGGCACATGTGGTCAGAGAGGCTTATAATATTATGGAGGAATGTATGGTTATGGGGGTCATTGTGGTTATTGGCGATTATACTGATCCCAGTGGGACCCATTTTGGTATACCCTTCCAGCTTGACTGATAACGACTCTCTTGGAATGGTTTGCCAACCAGTTATACATCCATCCTTTAGTAGCTCCATCTGGGTTGTATTTCCATAGTGTGTTTATGAGAAGATCATGCAAAAAAGTATCAAAAGCCTAACTAAAATTAAGAAATTCCACATCTACCGCTTGCCCCTATCCACAAGGCTTGTTACCCTGTCAAATAAGCTATTAGTTTGTTTGATGCAATTTGCTCTTGATAAATCCATGCTGACTATTACTTACCATCTTATTGTCTTCTAGGAATCTACAAATTGATCCCTTAATTATTTGCTCCACTGTCCTTCGTGACTCCTTCACATGACTTTGGTGTAGAACGGATGGAGCCATGTGTATTTGCAATATCCTTCTGAAATCAACTGTAGGTCATGTCATTTGACCAAGGAGTGGACATTGCTGCTGACCAGTTGTTGAACACATGTGGGCAAAGAATTGGAAGATTAATTGAATTGAGTTGTACTGGTGCAATGAAATCCAAAATTCCAATATGAAGCTGAACTATTTCTGCCCCATAGCCCTAGATCTTCTCAGCTCATTTGCACCATTGTAAAGTGAGTATAAAATTGGTGTCAAGGAGCTCACCTGGTTGAATTTACACCTCCCCCTAGGTTGTCATAAAAGATGGCTTTCTAAATGGATGCTAAGTGCTCCATCTCACTGGGGGTCCAAGCAGAGGAGAAGAGAAGAATGTCCTGGGAAAAGAAGTATTCTGAAAGAGGAATGCTGGCTCCATAATTCAGTTTCCGCAGAGTCTCTGTTGGAGCGTTTATTTTTCAAAATGCTCAACAAAATGACATGCCAGAGATACATTGGTTTGAACATTCATCCTTAGCCCCTGGCAAAGTGATAGGAATGGAAACAGGGATTGGTTTTGGGTGAGGGCTCCAGAGAAGAAATTAAGAACATAAGAAAAGGCATACTGGGTCAGACCAAAAGTCCATCTAGCCCAGTATCCTGTCTTCCAACAATGGCCAATGTCAGGTGCTTCAGAGAGAATGAACTGAACTGGTAATCAAGTGATCCATCACCTTTCTCCCTTTCCAGGTTCTGGCAAACAGAGACTATGGATACCATCCCCAATTATCCTGGCTAATAGCCATTGAATGACCTATCCTCCATGAATTTAACTAGGTTGGGGTTTTTTTTCGAACCCTGTTATAGTCTTGGTCTTCATAACATTCTCTGGCAAAGAGTTCCACAGGTTGACTGAAGAAATACTTCTTTCTCTTTGTTTTAAACCTGCTGCCTATTAATTTCATTTGGTGACCCCTAGTTCTTGTGTTTTGAGGGCGACCACATGTGCATGCAGTGGTGGGCGTATCATGGATTTCTCTAGAGGCAATATGATATTTTCTGTCTTATAAAGTACCCATAACTAATGGACAGGTTAGCAAAGTTTTCCCAGCTTTCATCTGTATGAATAATCCCTACTGAAACCCCCAAAGCCTGGGGAAGGTAGGCTTCATTGAATAGGGAGGGTGGTATGTGGAGTTCAGGTTGAGAAGACCTTTCTCGTGAAGAGCCAAACTTTCAAAGCGCTCTAAAAGCAGATTCATACTGTCCTGAAAGTTGCTCTGCCATTCAAGGAGTTGGGGCCCGAGTTAAACTTGCATTAACCAAGCCATTTGGTGGCCACTTGTCTTTTCCTTCCAAAAATCCAGGTCACTATCCTGCAACGACTCACAAACACTCTTACTGGGGACCATGTGACGGGTCCTCTTCAAACCATAGGAAAACTTACATTCTTAAATAGAAAATCTGTCTAGTCTTTACAGGAAAAGAGTCTTTGCTAAAACAGGTAAACCAAGGAGGAACTCCACCATGGTACAGGTGGTCCTCAGAATGCTATGAACCACTTCAATGGCTCCTATCACTCCGTGGCATTGAAAAGGTGCAAGTTGAGAAGTACCTGGTGCTTCCGCTTATACAGAGATGAATTTCATCCAGCGCGATTTTTAAACAAGTAGGGAGGAACAAGGAGAACCAGAAGCCTGATATTATGATGCAGCAAAGTTTTTAATGTAAATGAAATTGGCAGTACACAGTTACAGGAATAAATACTACAGATCAGAAGGAATGTATTTCCAGTGTTTCAAGGAGAGCTGCGACCGATCACAGGCCTCAATGGGATGTATTTCAGACACAATGTTCTTTTGGCGTTGGTGCAGCTGCAGAGGTTGACAAACAATTCCTCTTTGTAACCATTTTAAGTGTATCGTTTTACTCCGGTCAGTGGGAAATGAGACAAAGCCAAAGAGAAACAGAGACTACGCAGCTTCTCTATTAGACATCTGCCGCAGCAAAGGTCTGTGACGTTGTGCAGTCTATATGGTTTTATAAAAATATGATAATAAGTGAATATAATGTAACTGGGATATGCTTCATGCAAAAGGTCTCTTGTAAGGTATCATTACAAAGCTTATAATCTACTGAGTGTGATCATCCTATTTGTATAAATGTACCTCTCTTGTATCTAAAACTAGAAATATAAAATATAACTCTGAGGGCCTATTGTAATTATGCAAAGTGTGGGCCATTAATGGTGGTTTGGAATCTTGATGACTCCCATTAACCAGGACCATTGTCTGCAAATGGCTGTGTTTTAGCTGTGAGTCTTCCTATATATGTGTGTGCTGGCAAGTGGGTAATGAAGGGATCATGTCACCTGAACTGGAATCCATCTTTAACCTGGTGCTTTTCCAGTGAAGGGGGGGGAACCCAGAGGGACAAAGGGTTCCCACCTTATGCAAAAGATATATAAAGGGGTGGAACAGAACAAAGGGGAGAGAGGAGCCATTTTGAAGAAACCCCTAGCTACCACCTGAACTGGAACAAGAGCTGTACCAGGGGAAAGAATTGTGCCCAGGCCTGGAAGGTGTCCAGTCTGAGGAAAAAACTTACTGAAGCATCTCTGAGGGTGAGATTATCTGTATTCAGTTTGATTAGACATAGATTTGCACATTGTATTTTATTTTCCTTGGTAACTTACTTTGTTCTGTCTGTTACCACTTGGAACCACTTAAATTCTACTTTCTGTATTTAATAAAAATCACTTTTTACTTATTAATTAACTCAGAGTATGTATTAATACCTGGGGAGCAAACAACTGTGCATATCTCTCTATCAGTGTTATAGAGGGCGAACAATTTATGAGTTTACCCTGCATAAGCTTTATACAGGGTAAAATGGATATATTTGGGTTTAGACCCCATTGGGAGTCGGGCATCTGAGTGCTAAAGACAAGCACACTTCTGTGAGCTGTTTTCAGGTAAACCTGCAGCTTTGGGGCAAGTAATTCAGACCCTGGGTCTTTGTTGGAGCAGACGGGAGTGTCTGGCTCAACAAGACAGGGTGCTGGAGTCCTGAGCTGGCAAGGAAAATAGGAGCAGGGGTAGTCTTGGCACATCAGGTGGCAGCTCCCAGGGGATTTCTGTGATCCAACCCGTCACAAGGTCAAAGCAAGACACTAGAGGTATGTAGTGATGAAAAGGATAGAACATATAGGACCTAATTCTCCTTGATAGCAAGGTCTCTTTTTCACACTCTCAAGGGACTTAAAGTGATACTAAATGTAAATGATGCCTATCTTCAGGCCACTGTTTCCTTCACCCTGCGGGGTTAGTGTAAAAAGCCGGAGTGTAATTCAGAATGAGTCCACATGTGAAAGCGAGAATCAGCACATGGGTGGGAAAGCCTTGGCAGAAAGAGTCATAAAGCGTAACAGTAGAAATGCAGCATGGCTATCAGACCAAGGTGCTGAGCACACACAGCTCCCACTGAGTGCAACTGGAGCCCTGTTTGCACAGCACTTCTGAAAGCCATGCCCAAAAGGTCAGGGGTGAATCTGTATCTTGAATCTGTACAGTATCTTCCTTCTTCCATGGATGTTCCTGCTGGGTTTAGCATGGCCCACAGCTTCCACTGAGGTACCTATAGCAAAATACCCCGGAACCACATATTCCCCCATAACTGTAAGGGCCACAGTAACCACCATATCCCCCTAAACTGTACCATCCTCCATAACGGCCTCCATAGCCGTAGAATCCCCCCAAACGTAATGAGCCCCCAAAACCAGGTCCAACCACAGGTGCTCCTACAGCTCCCACTGCACTTTCCTGAGGGAAATGGCTGAGAATAGGCCCTGGGAGGTTCACGACAACCGGTGATGGTCTGATCACCACTTCAGAGTCACGGCCCTGCTTAACGCACAGCTGGTTGCAGCTACCGGTGACTGGACAGGGCCAGGCCACCCCACGTTCTGGATAGCACAGGCTGGAGAAAGTCATCTTTTCTGAGATGGAGGTAAACCTGAAACACGCAACAGGGACTAGAGTCAAAAGAAGGTACAAATGCTGGTGGAAGAAAGGCTTCAAAGCTTGGCTCCTATTGCAGCGAGGTCTGCACAGAGCCCGAGAGAGAGAGAGGTGGCCTTAGTCCCTATGTTCATGGCCATGTATTTGTTCCTATATCCTCTTTCTAAGCCTCTTGTCCACTCGCACTAAACTTCCCTCCCAACCGGCCCCTTTGAGCCCCTCTCAATGACTTTGTCTAAAAAAACATCGACTGGAATAAGGGTCATTATTTCTATGCTGGACACCTGGGATTCTGTGTCCATTTTAGACATTTCTCAAAGAGAACCTGGCTGGGATCATGGTAATTGCATCCTTTCGTTTGAGGATTTAACCTCTGCATGCAAACCAGTTGAGTCTGGTATCACAGTGTTGTTCTTTGAGTTTCCAAACCTTGGGAAAAACAACAAGGAGTCCTTGTGGCACCTTAGAGATGAACAAATTGACTTGGGTATAAGCTTTTGTGGGCTAAAACCCACTTCATCAGATGCACGGAGTGGAAAATACAGAGGCAGGTATAAATACACAGCACATGAAAAGATACCTGCCTCTGTATTTTCCACTATATGCATCCGATGAAGTGGGTTTTAGCCCACGATAGCTTATGCCCAAATAAATTTGTTAGTCTCTAAGGTGCCACAAGGACTCCTCGTTGTTTTTGCTGACACAGACTAACACGGCTACTACTCTCAAACCTTGGGAGTCATCAATACTTGCTGATGAATAAACAGAGACTTTGCTTTTCTCCAAAGAAATCATCAAGGACAAGATCCTCAGATGGGGTAAAATGGGTTCAGGTTCACTGACTTCCATGGAGCGACACTAAATTACACCATCTGAGGAGAAGCACGCTCAATGGGTATTTCTGCTCAGAAGAACATAGGAATTGCTAGATTGGAGCACACCACTTGTCAGCTTAATGCATTCTCCTGTCTCCAATAGTGAGGAGTAACAACAGAATCAGCATAAAGGAGAAGACCACTGAATTGGCCCTTTCTGGACTAACCTGAACAAGTTTCTTCCTAATCCAGCTAAGTGAAAAATGGCTAAGGGACATCCTAAAGTTACTGAGAAGATGTAAATGCCCTAATTCTATTTCTAGTTATTTGGAATTATGTTTCCCAATTGCATATGTTGCTCCTAAATTCCCCGATCAGCTTTGAATTGTGAACGCCTGCAACTGAGTAACTTCACAAGATAATTATGGAAGAAACCCCTGATCCCTGATAAAAATCACAGCGAGTAAGTGCAAGATTCAGTGCTAAATAAAAATGGACTCTACTGCAACATCTCTAGGGTTAGAAAGAAATTGATTCAAAATGTACTTACCTAATTCACCAGGGAGACGAAGTCCGGAGAAGTGTTTAAAAGAGTGCTGATTCTTGTGTGCTTTTATACAATCCCTAAGACCGCCTGGAGGATCTGCGATCCCATTTGTGGTGGAGGTCCTAATTAGTTACCGAACAAACTTGAATGCCTTGCTATGTCCTCCTTTGGATGGAGACATTTGTCTCAGGGGTTGCAGATTGGGCTAATCTCAGCCTCAGAGTGTGTGACATGCACGTTGCACTCTTCATCTTTCTTTCTTCTTAAAATTGTATGGGCCCACTGCATTCCTCGTGTCATTCCACTGATTTTACTGGGGCTGCAATAAGAATGAATGAATAAGAATGAATGTCAAGGTGATTCTGAGCCCTGGTCTACACTACGAGTTTAGGTCAAATTTAGCAGCATTAGATCAATTTAACCCTGCACCTGTCCACACAACGAAGCCATTTTTGTCGACTTAAAGGGCTCTTAAAATCAATTTCTGTACTCCTCCCCAATGAGGGGATTAGTGCTGAAATCGACCCTGCTGGGTCGAATTTGGGGTAGTGTGGACGCAATTCGACGGTATTGGCCTCCGGGAGCTATCCCAGAGTGCTCCACTGTAGTTGAACAGCTCCTGACTACTGTCCAGGCTTCATGAGCCATGGGAGCAAGAGGTAGGCTGGGGTAGGTGCGACCACACGGTGCTGCCGGCTAGGAGAGCAGCCTGAGGCAGAAGCCTCCAGCTCGAATGATATTCCAGGCAGGACTGAATCTCCATTAGATTAAACTTAAAGAAGAGAATGACCTGGAGTCATTCCCATTTTTGTCCAGGAGCCCCTGACCGACCTCACCGACATCATCCAGGAGCACCCAGGAGACGGTGGCAGACGGTGCAGTATGACTGCTAACCTGTAGTTGTCTGCCTTGTTGTTTCCGAGAAAATTGATTGCCACTAACTGGAAGGCTTTCCATGCCGTCTTTTCCTTGCCACACAGTGCATGGTCAAATGCATCATCTCGAAGAAGTTCACAAATCTGAGGACCAACAAAGACACCTTCCTTTATCTTAGCTTCACTTAACCTTGGAAATTTTCCATGGAGGTACTTGAAAGCTGCTTGTGTTTTGTCAATGGCCTTGACAAAGTTCTTCATCAGACCCAGCTTGATGTGTAAGTGTGATAACAAAATCTTCCTTGATTCAACAAGTGGTGGATGCTGAACACTTTTCCTCCCAGGCTCCAATGACTGTCGGAGTGGCCAATCTTTCTTGATGTAGTGGGAATCTCTTGCACGACTATTCCATTCGCAGAGAAAACAGCAGTACTTTGTGTATCCAGTCTGCAGACCAAGCAAGAAAGCAACAACCTTCAAATGGCCACAAAGCTGCCACTGATGTTGGTCATAGTTTATGCACCTCAAAAGTTGTTTCATGTTGTCATAGGTTTCCTTCATATGGACTGCATGACCAACTGGAATTGATGGCAAAACATTGCCATTATGCAGTAAAAGAGCTTTAAGACTCGTCTTCGATGAATCAATGAACAGTCTCCACTCATCTGGATCGTGAACGATGTTGAGGGCTGCCATCACACCATAGATGTTGTTGCAGGCTACAAGATCACCTTCCATGAAGAAGAATGGGACAAGATCCTTTTGACGGTCACGGAACATGGAAACCCTAACATCACCTGCCAGGAGATTCCACTGCTGTAGTCTGGAGCCCAACAGCTCTGCCTTACTCTTGGGTAGTTCCAAATCCCTGACAAGGTCATTCAGTTCACCTTGTGTTATGAGGTGTGGTTCAGAGGAGGAGGATGGGAGAAAATGTGGGTCCTGTGACATTGATGGTTCAGGACCAGAAGTTTCATCCTCTTCCTCTTCCTCGTCTGACTCAAGTGAGAATGATTCTGGTGCATCAGGAACCGGCAGTCCTTCTCCATGGGGTACTGGGCGTATAGCTGATGGAATGTTTGGATAATGCACAGTCCACTTTTTCTTCTTTGACACACCTTTCCCAACTGGAGGCACCATGCAGAAGTAACAATTGCTGGTATGATCTGTTGGCTCTCTCCAAATCATTGGCACTGCAAAAGGCATAGATTTCCTTTTCCTGTTCAACCACTGGCGAAGATTTGTTGCACAAGTGTTGCAGCATATGTGTGGGGCCCTCCTCTTGTCCTGATCTCCAATTTTGCAGCCAAAATAAAGGTGATAGGCTTTCTTAACCATAGTGGTTATACTGCACTTTTGTGATGCAAAAGTCACTTCACCACAAACAGAGCAGAAGTTATCTGCACTGTTCACACAAGTACGAGGCATCTCTGCTCACTTTGGCTAAATAGAAATGTGTCCCTTTGCAAAATCAAACACTGACAAATAAGAGAGCACGACACTGTATGATTTCTAGAGCTGATATAGGGCAATTTGTTCAGCAGAGTGATGTAAGCTTCGTTATGATTGCATCATCCATGACTTCTAGGAATAACATGATGCAATTCATATCATGTATGACGCAATACCAGCTTCAGATTGCATCATTCATTGTTTTGCCTAAAAAGCAAGTACTGTCCAAACCCAGTCATAGATTTATTCATAGATCCAGTCAAAGATGTATTTTAGTTATTTCTGGTTTAAATTGAGATCCCTTCCCTTTATAACTCACTTATACTCCGCCATTCCCAAGTCAAGGGTCGTATATACTGACCCAATAGCATATCTTGAAAACTAGAGCCAATCAACAATTTTAAGCATCATTTTCGTTCTCAGTGACCCAGAATTAGTAAAGTTTGACTACATTTATTTCAGAAGCATTTTGGCTGTAGAGCAGTGTAACCAAACATCACTGCATTATACATCAGCAAGTTTTGTGTAGCAAAGTCTTAAAATTTGAGCATGTAATGTCAATGGTAGTTTCCATTGTAAACTATATCCGTTCTAGAGGACTAAAACATAGGACATTTCGAGCCTTTCTTGAAGGGGAAGATGCCGAGTGCAGCGACTTAATCTACCATACAGAAGTGAGGTGGTTGAATCGAGGAAGAGTGCTCCAGCGTTTCGTTGCTTTGAAAGAGGAGGTAGCAAAATTCCTAGAAAATGGGCCCATAAAATTCCCAGAGCTTGAAAATGAGTCCTGGAATCAATATCTCTTTTTCTTTTGTGATATTACAGCACACCTGAATGATCTCAACATTCAACTTCAGGGAAAAAATCAACTTATATTTCAAATGTGTGCAGCAGTGAAAGCTTTCAAAATGAAATTGAAACTTTTCAGAAGTCAGCTGTCAAAAGGTGAAATGTGTCACTTTCCCACTTGTGCACAGCGTATCCCTCAGCACAAATACGCCGAGTTAGGAGAAAAATATGCAAAGCACATCAATCTTTTGATTGAAGAATTTGACAGAAGACAGTTTACCGATATAAGCACAGAGAAAGCAGCCTGTGGGACTTCTACAAAAGTCTGGACGATGAAAAATACAAGAATCTTATCGAAGTTGCACTGAAAACGTTCAGCATTTTTGGAAGCACTTACATATGTGAACAAACATTTTCCATCATGAACATGAATAAATACAAGCAACGTTCTTCTCTGACTGACGACCATTTGGAAGACATTATGAAAATATCCACTTCAAATATGACCCCTGAATACGACAAGCTTATTGCCGAAAAGAGATGTAATATCTCTCATTTAATTTGCAAGGTAATTATGAAAAGTACAAATGTTTTCTTTCAACGGAACAGGTTTTTTTCATTTTTCCATGATTCATAAAAAAAATTAAAATAATTGAAAAAAATTGTTTGCTTTAATTGAAAAATTCTTAATAAAGTATCACCCCCCCCCTCAAAAACCCTTCCTTTTTGGCCCACAGCTGTTTCGGCGGGGCGGCTCTGGAGAAGGAGGGTTTGTTTCCGCGGTGCGGGTGGCGTTGGGGTGGGGGATGTCTTTCGGGTGGTGTAGCAGGGTGGTTACCCCGCTCCTGCCCTGAAGGGCTTAAAACAGCCCTGGAGGAGGGCTGTGGCAGGGAAAAGCCGAACTGCTTGGGGAAGCTGCCTGGGGCCTGATGCCCCAATCAGGCCCCAGCTGGCCTGTATAAAAAGGCTGTGAGCCAGAGGCCTAGAGGAAGTCTATCTCTGCTTGTAGAGAGAGACTGGTCTGGCTGCTAGGGAGCTGAGCAGGGTACTGGGAGTGGAGCAGGGCTGGGGAAGGCTAGAGGAGCTGGGGAGCTACAGCCTGGAAAACCCCCAAGCTGCGGACCTAGCTAAGGGCCTAAGACCAGTACCAGGGCTGCAGAGGGGCAGCCCAGCTATAGAGGGAGGCAGCAGGTCCAAACCCAACCTTGCCTGTGATGAGTGGCTGATATACTGCAGTCTGCCCCAGGGCGTGGGGGCTAGTTGGTGACTGGCAGTAGCCTTATACTGAGGTGAGGTGGGGATTAGAGGATTGGGGGTTCCCCAGAGAGGGGAGACCTAGAGCCAGAGTGTGGGGGTATTGCCAGGGGGCAGCACCCCAGATCAAAGGGCACCGGGGTCCAGGAGGGACACAGAGCCAGCGGCAGTGGGACACCGGCCTACAGAGGGCGCTCCAATGGCTAGATGAGCTAATTCCCGAGAAGACCAGCAGGAGGCATCGCCGGGGTGAGTTCTGCTTGCTTACACGGGGGCTGGGCGGCGCTGGAGGGAGAGGGGGGTTCGGCGGGGCTGGGCGGCGCTGGGGGGGGGTGTTTCAGCACGGCCGGGGGGGTTTCGGCCCTCAGCTATTTTCTTTGGAGTAATATGGCCCTCGCCACATTATGAGTTGTGCAGGCCTGCTCTAACTATTATCTTTGGAAAATCATGGGAGACAGGAGAGATTCCAGAAGACTGGAAAAGGGCAAATATACTGCCCATCTATAAAAAGGGAACTATAAACAACCTAGGAAACTACAGACCAGTTAGTTTAACTTCTGTGCCAGGGAAGATAATGGAGCAAGTAATTAAGGAAATCATCTGCAAACACTTGGAAGGTGGTAAGGTAATAGGGAATAGCCAGCATGGATTTGTAAAGAACAAATCATGTCAAACCAATCTGATAGCTTTCTTTGATAGGATAACGAGTCTTGTGGATAAGGGAGAAGCGGTGGATGTGGTATACCTAGACTTTAGTAAGGCATTTGATACGGTCTCGCATGATATTCTTATCGATAAACTAGGCAAATACAACTTAGATGGGGCTACTATAAGGTGGGTGCATAACTGGCTGGATAACCATACTCAGAGAGTAGTTATTAATGGTTCCCCTCCTGCTGGAAAGGCATAACAAGTGGGGTTCCGCAGGGGTCTGTTTTGGGACTGGCTCTGTTCAATATCTTCATCAACGACTTAGATATTGGCATAGAAAGTACGCTTATTAAGTTTGCAGATTATACCAAACTGGGAGGGATTGCAACTGCTTTGGAGGATAGGGTCATAATTCAAAATGATCTTGACAAATTGGAGAAATGGTCTGAGGTAAACAGGATGAAGTTTCACAAAGACAAATGCAAAGTGCTCCACTTAGGAAGGAACAATCAGTTTCACACATACAGAATGGGAAGAGACTGTCTAGGAAGGAGTACGGCAGAAAGGGATCTAGAGGTTATAGTGGACCACAAGCTAAATATGAGTCAACAGTGTGATGCTGTTGCAAAAAAAGCAAACGTGATTCTGGGATGCATTAACAGGTGTGTTGTGAGCAAGACACGAGAAGTCATTCTTCCGCTCTACTCTGCTCTGGTTAGGTCTCAACTGGAGTATTGTGTCCAGTTCTGGGCACCGCATTTCAAGAAAGAGGTGGAGAAATTGGAGAGGGCCAGAGAAGAGCAACAAGAATGATTAAAGGTCTTGAGAACATGACCT
>NW_020696960.1:0-4312 GCF_002925995.2 Terrapene triunguis
AGGGGGGATGGTTAATTTCTCCTTGTTTTAAGATCCAAGGGGTTTGGATCTGTATTCACCAGGGAATTGGTGAAGGTCTCTCAAGGCTACCCAGGGAAGGGAATCAGCTTTGGGATGGTGGCAGCGGACCAGATCTAAGCTGGTAGTTAAGCTTAGAAGTTTTCATGCAGGCCCCCACATTTGTACCCTAAAGTTCAAAGTGGGGAAGCAGCCTTGACATGGTGGCAGAGCGGTGGGAATCATTTTAAACCCAAAAGCCAGTAAGATTTTTTTTTCCTTCTAGCTGCTTGGAAAGCAGAGCTGAAGGTAGATGCATATCTTATCTCTCCTTGCTTGAAGGCAGAGGTGTTAAGTTTTTTTTTTAGCAAGGGCCTTTGTTAAGAGAAGGGTTCAATCAATGAGCAAACAACTGGTAAAAGGAATTTACAAGCTGAATTGTTTTTTTTTCTTTTTACCTCCTCGGGAATAGCTAGTTAGAAAGTCTCTGTTACCTCAGCAGCAGCCTGAGCTGAGTGCATCCCAGTTTCAGTCAACTGCAGAGGGGTGTGACCCAGCACAAGAAAACAGGAAAATGACTACAAAAGAAGAAAAAGGCAAAGAGGAGGCCCACAAGAGAGAGATGGAGCGGAGAGAAAGAGAAGAGAAAGCCAAAGAGGAGGCCCACAAGAGAGAGATGGAGCTGAGAGAAAGAGAAGAAAAAGCCAAAGAGGAGGCCCACAGAAGAGCTATGGAGCTGAAAGAAAAAGAGATGGAGCATGAACTGGAATTAGCACGGGCTAGGCCGGATACAACAGCCAATCCTAACAACCCCTCTCCAGGTACCACTTCCCATCCCAGAAAATTCCCCACCTACAAGGCAGGCGATGATACTGAGGCCTTCTTAGAAAATTCTGAAAGGGCCTCCCTTGGATACAGCATCACTGCAGACCAGTACATGGTAGAGCTGAGGCCACAGCTCAATGGACCCTTAGCAGAGGTGGCGGCTGAAATGCCTAAGGAACACATGAACAGTTATGAACTTTTTAAAAACAAGGCCAGACTCAGAATGGGGCTAACACCCGAGCATGCCCGTCGGCGGTTCAGAGCCCTAAGGTGGAAACCAGACGTGTCATTTACCCGGCATGCCTACCACATTGACAAAAATTGTGATGCCTGGGTATCAGGAGCAAATGTTAAATCTCTGGAAGATCTGGTTTCCCTAGTAAAAATGGAGCAGTTTTTAGAGGGTGTTCCTGAGGAAATAGAAAGGTACATCCTAGATAGGAAGCCCAAAACTGTAACCTAAGCGGGGGAGATTGGAGCCAAATGGGTGGAGGTGGCAGAAAAGAAAAAAACTAGTAGCAGTTGGAGCGAATATCAGAAAGGGCAAGCCGAAACAAAACCTTACCACTGGGGACAACCCAAGGCCCCACCCACATCCCAAGGGAAACCCCAGACGCCTTCTCACCCCACCACACCAGTCTCCACCAACCAACATCGCCCCGGTGATACCTTAGCAGGGCGATGTTTTAAATGTAATGAACTGGGACATATAAAGGCTCACTGCCCCAAGAACCCCAACCGATTACAGTTCATTACACCCCAGTCACACCAAAGATCCCCAGACCCAGATGCCTCTCTCCTACCCTCGGAGCGAAGGGAAACCTTGAGAGTGGGCGGAAAGAAGGTTATCGCTTGGAGGGACACTGGGGTACAAGTGTCAACTATCCATCAATCCCTAGTGGACCCCAAACTCATCAACCCGGAGGCTCCAGTGACAATTCAACCCTTCGTGTCACAGTCTGTAACCTTGCCTACAGCCAAGTTGCATGTCCAGTACAAGGGCTGGTCAGGAATGTGGACTTTTGCAGTCTATGACAATTATCCCATCTCCATGCTGCTGGGGGAAGACTTGGCCAACCATGTGAAGCTAGCCAAGAGGGTGGGAATAGTCACCCGCAGCCAGGCTAAGCAAGCTTTCACCCCCATCCCTGTTCCTGAGCCGTCCACCAGGGCCCCGTCTGTGTTACCAGAGACCCAAACAAAGGTGGTGGAACTGGATCCCCTGCCAAC
This sequence comes from Terrapene triunguis, assembly GCF_002925995.2. Taxonomy (NCBI): domain Eukaryota; kingdom Metazoa; phylum Chordata; order Testudines; family Emydidae; genus Terrapene; species Terrapene triunguis. Next base: position 2,053 of record NW_020696960.1, read on the forward strand.
GACTGCAACAGCCATAGTGGATCCAATCCCAGAGACCCAGCCAAAGCCAGTCCCAGAACCGGAACTGGCAACGCAACCAGCACCAGAACCATTGCCAGCACTGAGTCCAGCGCTTGCAAACCCGTCTACAACTCCAACGCCAGAGGGCACCAGCGAGCCTGACCTGGCGGAAGCAGCAGATAACCCTACCCAAGGGGCTCAGTCAGAGCCTGAGATACCACATAGTGCACCAGCGGACAGCGGTTCACAGTCAATGGAAACAGCCCCAGCACCTGCATCGCTTCCAGAGGGACCAAGCCCCAGTCCACAGTCCAAGGAGGAACTGTCGTCTCCAGCATCAAGGGAACAGTTCCAGGCCGAGCAGGAAGCAGATGACAGCCTTCAGAAAGCTTGGGCGGCGGCATGGAGCACCCCACCACCTCTCAGCTCTTCTAACCGATCCCGGTTTGTTGTAGAACAAGGACTTTTATACAAGGAGACTCTTTCTGGTGGGCACCAGGAAGACTGGCATCCTCAAAGACAGTTGGTAGTTCCCACTAAGTATTGGGTAAAGCTCTTGAGCTTAGCCCATGATCATCCCAGTGGTCATTCTGGGGTGAACAGAACCAAAGACCGGTTGGGGAAGTCCTTCCACTGGGAGGGAATGGGCAAGGACGTTGCTAATTATGTCCGGTCTTGTGAGGTGTGCCAACGAGTGGGAAAGCCCCAAGACCAGGTTAAAGCCCCTCTCCAGCCACTACCCATAATTGAGGTCCCATTTCAGCGAGTAGCTGTGGATATTCTGGGTCCTTTCCCAAAGAAGACACCCAGAGGAAAGCAGTACATACTGACTTTCATGAATTTTGCTACCCGATGGCCGGAAGCAGTACCCTTAAGCAACACCAGGGCTAAAAGTGTGTGCCAGGCATTAGCAGACATTTTTGCCAGGGTAGGGTGGCCCTCCGACATCCTTACAGATTCGGGAACGAATTTCCTGGCAGGGACCATGAAAAACTTGTGGGAAGCTCATGGGGTGAATCACTTGGTTGCCACCCCTTATCACCATCAAACCAATGGTCTGCTGGAGAGGTTTAATGGAACTTTGGGGGCCATGATACGTAAATTCGTAAATGAACACTCCAATGATTGGGACCTAGTGTTGCAGCAGTTGCTTTTTGCCTACAGGGCTGTACCACATCCCAGTTTAGGGTTTTCACCATTTGAACTTGTGTATGGCCGCGAGGTTAAGGGGCCATTACAGTTGGTGAAGCAGCAATGGGAGGGGTTTACGCCTTCTCCAGGAACTAACATTCTAGACTTTGTAAGCAACCTACAAAGCACCCTCCGACACTCTTTAGCCCTTGCTAAAGAAAACCTAAAGGATGCTCAGGAAGAGCAAAAGGCCTGGTATGATAAACATTCCAGAGAACGGTCCTTCAAAGTAGGAGACCAAGTCATGGTCTTAAAGGCACTCCAGGCCCATAAAATGGAAGCGTCGTGGGAAGGACCATTCACGGTCCAGGAACGCCTAGGAGCTGTTAACTATCTCATAGCCTCCCCCACCTCCAACATAAAGCCTAAGGTATACCATGTTAATTCTCTTAAGCCCTTTTATTCCAGAGAATTAAACGTTTGCCAGTTTACAGCCCAGGAAACAGATGACGCGGAGTGGCCTGAAGGTGTCTACTGCGAAGGAAAAAAGGATGGTGGCGTGGGAGAGGTGAACCTCTCCACGACCCTTGGACGTCTGCAGCGACAGCAGATCAAGGAGCTGTGCACAAGCTTTGCACCAATTTTCTCAGCCGCTCCAGGACGGACCAAACGGGCATACCACTCCATTGACACAAGTAATGCCCACCCAATTAGAACCCCACCCTACCAGGAGTCACCTCATGCCCAAACTGCTATACAAAGGGAGATCCAGGATATGCTACAGATGGGTATAATCCGCCCCTCTAATAGTGCATGGGCATCTCCAGTGGTTCTAGTTCCCAAACCAGATGGGGAAATACGCTTTTGCGTGGACTACTGTAAGCTAAATGCTGTAACTCGTCCTGACAACTATCCAGTGCCACGCACAGATGAGCTATTGGAGAAATTGGGACATGCCCAATTCATCTCTACTTTAGACTTAACCAAAGGGTACTGGCAAGTACCACTAGATGAACCTGCTAAGGAAAGGTCAGCCTTCATCACCCAGGCAGGGGTGTATGAATTCAATGTACTCCCTTTCGGGTTGCGAAATGCACCCGCCACCTTCCAAAGACTTGTAGATGGTCTC
>NW_020696961.1:0-5099 GCF_002925995.2 Terrapene triunguis
AGACATATTTGGTTCACCGATGGCAGTTCCATGGTGGTGCACGGTAAAAAGAGAATCAGATATGCAGCCATCAATTTAGAAGAGGAGGTACTAAAGGGGTATTTGGATCATGGCTCAGCACAACATGCTGAACTCCATGCCATATACCAAGTCCTAAAACAATATGAAACAGAGAACTGCCCCAAGACTGTATACATCTATGCTGACAGCAATTACTGTGTAAATGGGGTGCAATATTGGATGTTTGATTGGCAGAGGAACAATTGGAAAGCTGCAGACGGGAAAGAGATAGCATATATAGATAAATGGAGATGGATTTATGCCTGGGTTACCTCTCATCCCAACCAGCTTAAAATCAAACATGTCAAGGCACATGGAAAAGGCTCCGCAGCTGAAACATTATGGAATAACCGTGCTGATGCCATAGCCAGAGATTATGAAGGGATAGCAGCGGTGACCCGAAGGCTGGAAAAGAAGGTATTAGAAGCAGTCTGCATCCCAGGAAGAATTGAAAGACAGGAACTGGTGAACATAGCTCATCAGTTCATGCATGAAGGAGTGGAAGGGACGCTGGGAAGGTTAAAGCAAGTGGCAGAATGGAAGGGGATGAGAGATGATGTGGATACATGGGTCAGGAATTGTATACAGTGTGCCAAAGATAAAGCTCGTCCTCCACACCAGCCTCAGATGCTACATCAAAGAAGGCTGGGACCCTGGCATAGAATCCAAATTGACTTCATTGATAAATTGCCAAGGAGTAAAGAAGAATTTCGATATCTACGTGTGATCATAGATTCCTTTTCAGGTTGGGTGGAAGCTTTCCCTACTAGGAACAATAGCGCCCGCACAGCCGCTAAGAAACTATTCTCTGAAGTGGTTTGCAGATATGGGACTCCTGAGATTATCGACTCAGACAACGGAGGATCCTTTGTGGGAGACATATTTACTCTACTGCTTAAAGCATTAGGGGTTTCACACAAACTCCATGTCCCATACAGACCACAGTCTTCAGGACAAGTAGAGAGGATGAATCGCACTATTAAAGAAGCCCTTAGGAAAGTTGTAGACAACACTGGTAAAAACTGGCCGGAGAAACTGCTGCTAATATTAGCAGCCATTCGCAGCAGTAACAGGCTGAGAACTAAGATCCAGCCATACCAGATCCTCTTTGGACAGGCAATGAGGTTGGTCATCAACCCAGAACAAGCGGCAGACACAGAGACGAACAATCCGCTTGCAACTCATGAGCACTGGCAGTGGTTAAAACAGTTGCAGGAAGACAAAGCCACCCTGCAGCATAGGATAAGCCAAGCCATTGAGCTCATAAATACAAAAATGGATCAGAATAAGAATGGGGATTCCCTACTGTGGGAACCAGGGGATCAGGTAATGTATTTGAAGTTGGGCAAAAGGGATCACACACTGGAGTCAAAATGGACTGGTCCCTACTCCATAGTTGATCGCCTCAGCCCTCTCATTTACCGCATAGACAAAAATGGTAAATTAAAGTGGGTTCACGTTTCACAAATGAAGTTGTTTGCATAAACTAATTTTATTCTGTTGCAACTATATTTCCAGATTCAACACCCCGATAGCATTCGCGAACTAGGACCCGTGGACACGGTGTATTTTTATCCCTTCAGGACTATCAGACACGAAACAGGGTTGTTGAGACCGCCGGTTCTAATCCTATCTCCATTCTATTTACTTATTTATTTCTTTTAAGGGCAGTGGGAAACCAGATAAAATGATGACTCCAGTGAAATGGAACACAAAGCAGCAGCAGTTCTTGGTCTGGATCACAACATTTGCCCTAATCCCGATGATAAAGACGCTACCTATCTCCAAAGAACACACTCACCCGGGCACACCCACGCCAAACCCTAACAAAGCTATCCATGCTCCAGTATACCTGGGACAAGGTAAAACAATCCTCACTGCATTACTAATACACAACAACTCACACAGAGACAACATACCATGGACCCCAAAACACCCACCAGATATACGCCTAAAATGGGTAGATTTAAAAACTAATCTAACAATAACACCTTTAGGGGAAACTCATGTATATGTTGGGAAAGGGGAACTGGGACTACAAGCAAACATCTCAGTCCCCGTAGGATGGGAAAAACATTGGATGGTGGGGGTGCGAACAGAAGGGTATGCAGGTGATACTACGATGCTTTCAGACTACCCCTCGCTCCCCTATGTATGGGATGAGTTCGTGACATCAGGAACCCTTATAACAGTAATCATAGTCTACTGCCCAAACCACGCACATACAATACTATTTCCTGATGGGTGTGATTGGACATGGGAAAAAGAACATGTGTTTATAAGAAACACCCCGTTGAAAATGGCAAAACCAGCTTTATTTAAAATCCAGACTGCTCCGGTAAAAGTTTTAGTAAGCCCCCTGCTGGTAGAAGTAAAAATTGACATGGACTGGACAAGATTAAATGTCTCGAAAGTAGAACCAAAGTGCAAGCCTTTTTCCCTCCCTATACTGCAAGCCTGGATGAGGACACACAAACTGTCCCCCCCAGATACACCACATCCCAGAACTAAAAGAGATATTATGGATTCTATGCTAGGTGGATTTGGAGCAGGAGCGGGACTTGCAAACTCAGTAGACTTGGAAACTATTCATAGATTCAAGGACTGGAAGGGACCTCGAGAGGTCATCGAGTCCAGTCCCCTGCCCACATGGCAGGACCAAATACTGTCTAGACCATCCCTGATAGACATTTATCTAACCTACTCTTAAATATCTCCAGAGATGGAGATTCCACAACCTCCCTAGTCAATTTATTCCAGTGTTTAACCACCCTGACAGTTAGGAACTTTTTCCTAATGTCCAACCTAGACCTCCCTTGCTGCAGTTTAAGCCCATTGCTTCTTGTTCTATCCTCAGAGGCTAAGGTGAACAAGTTTTCTCCCTCCTCCTTCTGACACCCTTTTAGATACCTGAAAACTGCTATCATGTCCCCTCTCAGTCTTCTCTTTTCCAAACTAAACAAACCCAATTCTTTCAGCCTTCCTTCATAGGTCATGTTCTCAAGACCTTTAATCATTCTTGTTGCTCTTCTCTGGACCCTTTCCAATTTCTCCACATCTTTCTTGAAATGCAGTGCCCAGAACTGGACACAATACTCCAGCTGAGGCCTAACCAGAGCAGAGTAGAGCGGAAGAATGACTTCTCGTGTCTTGCTCACAACACACCTGTTAATACATCCCAGAATCACGTTTGCTTTTTTTGCAACAGCATCACACTGTTGACTCATATTTAGCTTGTGGTCCACTATAACCCCTAGATCCTTTTCTGCCGTACTCCTTCCTAGACAGTCTCTTCCCATTCTGTATGTGTGAAACTGATTTTTTCTTCCTAAGTGGAGCACTTTGCATTTGTCTTTGTTAAACTTCATCCTGTTTAACTCAGACCATTTCTCCAATTTGTCCAGATCATTTTGAATTATGACCCTGTCCTCCAAAGCAGTTGCAATCCCTCCCAGTTTGGTATCATCCGCAAACTTAATAATCGTACTTTCTATACCAATATCTAAGTCGTTAATGAAGATATTGAACAGAGCCGGTCCCAAAACAGACCCCTGCGGAACCCCACTCGTTATGCCTTTCCAGCAGGATTGGGAACCATTAATAACATCTCTCTGAGTACGGTTATCCAGCCAGTTATGCACCCACCTTATAGTAGCCCCATCTAAATTGTATTTGCCTAGTTTGTCGATAAGAATATCATGCGAGACCGTATCAAATGCCTTACTAAAGTCTAGGTATACCACATCCACAGCTTCTCCCTTATCCACAAGACTCGTTATCCTATCGAAGAAAGCTATCAGATTGGTTTGACATGATTTGTTCTTTACAAATCCATGCTGGCTGTTCCCTATCACCTTACCACCTTCCAAGTGTTTGCAGATGATTTCCTTAATTACTTGCTCCATTATCTTCCCTGGCACAGAAGTTAAACTAACTGGTCTGTAGTTTCCTGGGTTGTTTTTATTTCCCTTTTTATAGATGGGCACTATATTTGCCCTTTTCCAGTCTTCTGGAATCTCTCCCGTCTCCCATGATTTTCCAAAGATAATAGCTAGAGGCTCAGATACCTCCTCTATTAGCTCCTTGAGTATTCTAGGATGCATTTCATCAGGCCCTGGTGACTTGCAGGCATCTAACTTTTCTAAGTGATTTTTAACTTGTTCTTTTTTTATTTTATCTGCTAAACCTACCCCCTGCCCATTAGCATTCACTATGTTAGGCATTCCTTCAGACTTCTCGGTGAAGACCGAAACAAAGAAGTCATTAAGCATCTCTGCCATTTCCAAGTTTCCTGTTACTGTTTCTCCCTCTTCACTAAGCAGTGGGCCTACCCTGTCTTTGGTCTTCCTCTTGCTTCTAATGTATTGATAAAAAGTCTTCTTGTTCCCCTTTATTCCCGTAGCTAGTTTGAGCTCATTTTATGCCTTTGCCTTTCTAATCTTGCCCCTGCATTCCTGTGTTGTTTGCCTATATTCATCCTTTGTAATCTGTCCTAGTTTCCATTTTTTATATGACTCCTTTTTATTTTTTAGATCATGCAAGATCTCGTGGTTAAGCCAAGGTGGTCTTTTGCCACATTTTCTATCTTTCCTAACCAGCGGAATAGCTTGCTTTTGGGCCCTTAATAGTGTCCCTTTGAAAAACTGCCAACTCTCCTCAGTTGTTTTTCCCCTCAGTCTTGATTCCCATGGGACCTTACCTATCAGCTCTCTGAGCATACCAAAATCCGCCTTCCTGAAATCCATTGTCTCTATTTTGCTGTTCTCCCTTCTACCCTTCCTTAGAATTGCAAACTCTATGATTTCATGATCACTTTCACCCAAGCTGCCTTCTACTTTCAAATTCTCAACGAGTTCCTCCCTATTTGTTAAAATCAAGTCTAGAACAGCTTCCCCCCTAGTAGCTTTTTCAACCTTCTGAAATAAAAAGTTGTCTGCAATGCAGTCCAAGAATTTGTTGGATAGTCTGTGCCCCGCTGTGTTATTTTCCCAGCATATATCCGGATAGTTGAAGTCCCCCATCACCACCAAATCTTGGGC
>NW_020696962.1:0-5727 GCF_002925995.2 Terrapene triunguis
GGTGACGCTGGTCAGTAGTGTTAGCGTGGGGTGTAGGTACATGATCTAAGTAGAGTGATAAAGCCATTTTGGCCTCCGTCCCCTGGAGAGCTAGAGAAAGCCAGCTCCTGGCTGTGCCTGGGTCAGCCGTGCTGGAAGAAAACTGGGCTGAGCAAACTACTTTGAAGCAACGCTTCTAGTCTGTAAATTTGGTTCAAGCCTCATGGGATATTTGTACCTGTTTGTCTGTAACCATTGGTAGCAAAACCCCTTTGCTTTGGGGCACTTTGGGGGCTCGGTGTTTTATTACCCAGCCAGCCAGGTGCTGTGGAGAGCCCCGTTAGTGGAGCAGCCAATGCCCCGAGGCTTTGACGGGAGAGGAGCTGGGTACGGCAGAGGAAATGCTTGGGGCACTGGGGGCTGGTGGGTCACGCTGTGTGGAAGCCAAGATGAGGGTGGCAGAGTTCGGAGCCAAGCTGCACCGCGCGGAGTCAGCCAGGGTCACAGGGCAGGCACTGACACTGCCCCATCCTGCCCTGGGGACCCCCCTGCGGGACAGACCAGTGTGTGCTCAGCAGAGGCTGAGGCTGGCCAGGAGCAGGGCAGGCCAGGGACAGCTGTGCTCTGTTGCCAACCCCCAAGCTTAAAAAAAAAAGAGTAAATTTAAAACTCTCTGACTTTTAAGCCAATCACAGTTGGGCTTGTCAGTTGATTTCCTGCTGATCCCATTTTCCAGCTGCTCCCTGCAGCCAGACTGGCTAGAAATACACTTTTCCTTTGACTGCCAGCGGCGAGTCTGATAATCCCAGGACTCCAGGAGCTGGGGCTGTCAGAGAAACCCTGAGAGCCAGCAGCACTGAACGGGGGCTAGGGGGCGTCCTGGCCATGCAGGTTAGTAAGGCGCTAACACAGCCCCATTGCAAACAGACTCACAGCCCCTGCTGGGGCACTGGTGCCAGCGGGACAAGAAGTGCAGGGCCCCAGCCAGTCTGTTACTCCTCTGCCAGCAGCGACCGGAGGGCTGTGGACGCCCAGGCAGCAGGCGCCGCGCTAGGAGAGTGCGAAAGGAAACTGGCTCCGTAACAGGAGCGATTCACTGGCACAGCCGCACACGAGCGCTTACCTCTGCGGACGGTGCCACCCGCTACCCCGGCTGGTGCCCGTGGGCAAGGCTGATGCCATGTAGCCGGGCACAGGAGCCCGCCCAGGGGAAGGGAGTCGGGTGTTGCGTAGGCAGTGACACCCCCAAGGACGGTCAGAGCGACAAACACCCTGCGTAGACAGGCTGGCAAGACAGAGTGAGGGGAGACGAGGGTTTGCGACCCAGGGACCACTTGATGCCAACTGGCCATAAGGGTGACTGGGATCCCGCGGGTGGGGATTTACATTCGAACTCACCGCGGTGTGGCATGGGAGGTCTCCGCTGAAAGCCGGGGTCCTGCCGGGCTCAGGCGTGGCACGGGGCACAGGAGTTACGGAGCAGTACAACAGCTCTCGCATGGTCCCCCCAGCCGGGCGGGGAGACCCGTTTCGTGCTCGATGTGTGTGGGAGGAGTTGGGAGCTTGGCAATGGAGGCCCAGTTAATACTGATGGCAAAGAGCTGGCGGAGGTCTCGGGAGGAAGCTAACGGGAATGGGGGGGGGCTAGCTTGAGGTGAACAGCAAAGGTGTCTTCTGGTATGTTTGGGGTGCAGGAGGAACCCGGGCACCCTTCAGTCCATAAGCACAAGCTGCCAGCGGCTCCCTCTTGTGAGACGGGACCTCACCCAAAGTGGCTACAATCAGAGGGACAGCCTGTGGGGTACGCCAGCCCAAGGGTACGGTAGCCTTAGGGGATACTCCAGCCTGTGGGGTACGCTGTCCCGCGGAGTACACTGGCCCGTGGGGTACGCTGGCCCGTGGGGTATGCTGGCCCGTGGGGTACTCCGGCCCGCGGGGTACGCTGGCCCGCGGGGTACTCCGGCCCGTGGGGTACTCCGGCCTGCAGGAGAGCGGGGATGTCCAGCCCTAGGACGCGTTATCGGTTTATTTGCCATGGATCCGTTTGGCCCCATCTCGCCCATTGGTTTCGCTGTTCTTGTGGGTCTCTAATGGACCTGGTGCTGCGTGGCCACAGGCCCGGCGGGCTGAGGTAAAACTGGGCAAGGCGGCGCTGGGTTCTGGTGGGCACCCAGGGGCTGAATATCCCTTGGTCGGGACGTGGAGGCTGGCATAGGCCAGAGGACAGCGCTGGAGGGGCACCAGGCTGGTGGCGGTGGGGAGCTGATGCCCGCCGGCCCAGGCTGCAGGCAGGGTAAGGGGGGCGCTCGGGAGTCTCCTCTCCTCCGGAGGGTTAGGCTCCCAGCCCGCGGTGGGTGGAAAGGCGCCAGGTGAGGAGGGCAGTGGGGACATGCACCACCACAGGAATTACTGCACCGGCTGTAGTGAGGTGTTTAGCCTAGACAGCCTCAGCCCCGTTCTCAGGCCGTGTCCGCACTGTGGGTGCCAGAGGAACTGTAGCGCAGACACAGACTGCACCAAAGGCGGGGGGGTCCGGCGCTGTCATTCCACCCCCCTCGAGCGGCGGCAGAACACGTCTGCTGACGGAGCTGGATCCACACACCAGGGGTCCGGGCGGGTTAGCTCGGGGGGAGGGGGATTCTCACACTGTAGCTACGTCTGACCAGGCCGCAGCCGGTTCTTGGGCTGAGCGGGTACGTTGTAGGGGGAGCTCCTGGGGGAAGCTGAGCGATGGGGGGTGCAGCGTGGGTCTCTGGGGCTTTCCTGTACGGGCCCCGCATGGCTGGCTCTGGCCTGAGCGAGGGTCCAGCAAAGAGGTGCCAAGGGAGGGAAGAAGGGTGCTGGGGAGGTGCGCCAATGGGAACCGCCTGCTTCTGCCCTGGAATCCTGGGTTTTGGCCATGATGCCACGCTCTGTGCAGTGACGGCGGGGCCCTGCCCCCACCTCAGGGCATTAGGTGCCCATCCCTCCGCAGCTCCAAAGGGCCCAGCCCTCCTGAGACGCCCACCCACTTTGGAGCTGGGCCCCGGCAGAACCCCGTGCTCCATCCCCCAGCCTGGGGGAGCCCGGGCAGCCGAGCCAGAGATGCCCCCGCACACTCGTTTACCACACCAGTTTATTTGAAATCCAACGTAACACAGATGCAGGTTTGCACAGCAGGCGACCGGGCAGACAGGCAATACGAACAGGGAGACGGGCAAGGCAGCAGCGGCTGTGTGGCATTCTCATCAAAACGGCAGGACTACCCGGCGGTGGTGCTGGAACCCACGGGGGGCGGGCACTGAACCTCCAGGCCCGGGGCCCGCACCCCTAGCAGCAGGCCAAGTGCCCTGCGCTGCAGTCAGGGAGGGGCTCTTGGTGGGTGACCAGAAGGGGAAAAAGAACATTCCCAGATCTCAGTGTGGAGCCTGGGGGCTCCCGCTCCCCCCAGCGCATCCCTGCTCTGGGATCCTGCCAGCCCCCAGGCTAAGGAGCCCAGCAGAGTGCGGACACCCCCCCCTGCCCCGGGCATGGCAGGCAGGGGGCGGCGCGCCGGGAAAGCCACATTTGCAGCGTAGTCGTCGTTTTTGACAACGTGAAGTGAGACCAATAAATAAACGGGACGTCCCAGTGCCTGCGAGGCCGGGGCAAGGCCAAGCCTCATGCGGCGCAGGACGCTCCTGGAGCCCGCACGCTTCCCAGGCCATGACAACCGGGCGCCCGTGACCACAACAGGCAAAGTGCAAGTCAACTCCATCCCGGGGCAATATACAAAGGGATCGGGCTGTAGCTATAATACAGGGGCCAGGCGGGGTGGGGCGGCGCGGGGGCGGGAGCCTCCCGGGGAAGGCTGCAGCGCTCACACCAAAGGTGACAACTGAAATAAATAAGGGGGATGAGGTGGTGAGGGGCCCGAAGGGCCGGGGCAGGGGGCCAGGGCCCTTCCCCCCCCCCGGCAGCCCCATGCGTATTTACAAGTCGGTTCTCCTCTCTAGGCCTTTGTTGGAGTCCGTGGGGTCCCAGGATCTGCGGCTGGACAGAAAGCACTGGGGTGGTGGGCTGGTTGGTTGAAACTGTTATAATGTGTGATAGTGCAGGCCGCGGCTGTACCCGCAAACCCTCCAGTGTCTATGTCAGGACGAGCACGGCTGGGCGGCGTCACGGGATGCAGGAGGGCTCAGAGCTAGTATTCGTCCTGGTCCTCCGGCTGCTGGTCCTCCACCTCCTCATCCTCCGGAGGCGCAAAGCCTTCCTGTGGGGGGCACAGAGACGGCGTGAGCCTCCCGGGCCACGGAACCTCCCCGCAGAGATTCCCACCAGGGAGGAGAACTCAGCCCCAGCCGCTCCCAGCGCCAGGGGCACGGCCCCGACCGGCCTCCCCGGGAGCCACCCGCGCTCAGTGCCCGGCGGGCAGGCACTGAGGAGAGACCCGCACAACGGGATGGAGCCAGGCACGAAGCTCTGCCCTGGCGCCAGCTGGGCATGAGCCCCAGACCCCGCCCGGGGCAGGGCCGAGAGACGCTCAGCGGCGGGAGACGCCGCCCCGTGGCACCCGGGTGGGCACTGACCTCGGTGGCATACAGGATGCCGATGATGCCAGAGATGACGGGGCTGTTCTCGCTCTCGTGCTCCTGGCAGATCAGCTCGATGTCCCGCAGTTTGCTGAAGTAGAAATCGCGCTCCTTCTCCAGCCCGTCCACTGTCAGCTTCAGGTCCAGGAGCTGGGCAGGGCAGGGAGAGGGGCTGTTACCGGCGCCCGGCGGGACCCGGCGTCTGCGTCCCACAGCGCCCTGCTGGACCCGGTGCCTGTGCCCCCCAGCGCCCCGCGGACCCGGTGCCTGTGCCCCCCAGCGCCCCGCGGACCTGGCGCCTGTGCCCCCCTGGACTCCTGCAGCGGGACTGGCATCTGTGCCCCCCAGCGCCCTGTGGGACTGGTGCCTGTGCCCCCCCAGTACCCCTTATGGGGCTTGGTGTCTGTGCCCCTCGTGGGACCTGGCACCTGGGCCCCCCAGCGCCCCCCGTGGGACTGGAGTCTGTGCCCCTGGAGCAGCCCCACCCTCCCGCCCCTGCCCACCTGCTGGTTGAGCTCCAGGATCTGGGTGTCGGCCTCACTGCCCCCGTTGCGGGCAGCAGGCGGGTTTTTCCGGGTGATGTTGCTGGGGATGATGTTGGTCACTCGGGTTGGCACCGGCATCGTCTTCGGGGTTGTGGGGGAGGTTCTCTGGGGGGCTGGAGAGAGCCGCCCAAGACAGCCAGAGGTTAGCACGGGTCCCGGCGCGGCCCCCCCACCCAGGCACAGCTTGCTCCCAGAGCCTCTGCCCTCCCCTGCGGGGTGCGGGCCACGGGCATGCGGGGCGCGGGGGCAGCGGGTCAGGCAGGCGCTAGCCAGGGGGTTGCAGACACAGACCATGGCGCAGGGTGGCGCTGCTCAGAGCACAGGACTGGGTTCCACGCCCTAAGTCCTGGGTCTTCCCTGCCTCAGTTTCCCCAGATGGGAGAACAAGGTCTCCCCCATGGTGGTGCGGGCTGCGGGGGGCCGTTCATTAGCAATTGTGGGGGCCAGGGAAGGGCAGGGCACGAGAATGCCTGTGGGGCAGCCCCATGGCCCTGGGGGCAGCGGGGTACGGATGTCGCCCCCTGGAACTGGCGCTCCCCCCTGCCAGGCGTATGCTGGGGAGGTGCCACGCACAGCCACGCACCTGCCCCAGCTCGGTGCCTCCCCCGTGGCCCCCAGAGCTCAGCAGGCTCCTCCCCTGCTGCACCCCCCAC
>NW_020696963.1:0-9400 GCF_002925995.2 Terrapene triunguis
CCTGACACCAGTGTGACAAAGTTCCTCCTCTATCTTGGTGGGTCCTGTGCTTATTGGCGGATTTTCTTGCCTCAGAGATTCACCACGTGGGTTGGGGAACAGCCCAGAGACCTTCCCCTCTGGGAGAACCCACAGTCCAGGTCAATTGGGAGGTTTGGGGGGAACCCGGGCGCGCCCTCTACTCCGGGTTCCAGCCCAGGGCCCTGTGGACTGCAGCTGTCTATAGTGCCTCCTGTAACAGCTGCATGACAGCTACAACTCCCTGGGCTACTTCCCCATGGCCTCCTCCAAACACCTTCCTTATTCTCACCACAGGACCTTCCTCCTGGTGTCTGATAACGCTTGTGCTCCTCAGTCCTCCAGCAGCACACCCTCTCCCTCTCAGCTCCTTGCGCCTCTTGCTCCCAGCTCCTCACACTCGCACCACAAACTGAAGTGAGCTCCTTTTAAAACCCAGGTGCCCTGATTAGCCTGCCTTAATTGATTCTAGCAGCTTCTTCTTAATTGGCTCCAGGTGTCCTACTTAGCCTGCCTGCCTTAACTGGTTCTAGCAGGTTCCTGATTACTCTAGTGCAGCCCTTTCTCTGGTCACTCAGGGAACAGAAAACTAGTCATCCAGTGACCAGTGTATTTGCCCTCTACCAGACTCCTGTACCCCACTGGTCTGGGTCTGTCACAGTATGTATCTCTGTGAGTGTAAATATATTATGTAAAAATGTAAAATTTTAAGACCTAAACCAATACTGCTGGTTTGTAAAACCCTGTTTTGTAAGTTTAAGATGAATTGGTTTTGTTTTGTTTTTAAATAATGCCACTAAAAATCCATTTGAATCTTTCATTCAGAGTTGCAAAATTGACAGACACTTTTTGCCAGACACAGGTAATTAGTGTTGTTTGGCTTGGGTATTTAGCATTTAACCCTTAGGGTACCACGATGCTTTATAAAGTTTAATATGTTTTTAAATAAAGACCAAAGTCATAGAGGCAGCCAAGAGCTGCAGTAAAAATAAAAAAAATATTAAAAAAGACAGTGCCCTCTGGAGCGACAGCAGGGGTAAGGTGCACAAAGAATCCAGGTTAGAAACACAGAGCCTTAAGGGGGCTCTAAGTAATCATACTATCACTTTAATAAAAGTACATGAAAACTCTGTGAGCACACAAAAAAAAAGGGCATTATAATAATTATGCTTCTCAGCTATTGCTTGTAAATAAACAAAGCTTAGCACAGCAGAAAAACTATTACAAACCTGATCTGCTGTATAAAAAGGAAAACTGAGGTAAACATCACCTCATAACTGCACCCTAAACCCTTAAAAGGTAGAACTTTGTAGAAGTCATTAAAACATGGCCTACTCATAAAACAAAAACACAGGAAAGTATGGGGGCAATTCCTCTGTTTTGCCTGCAACCAGCAAGGACATTTTTTCCCCCCCCAAGAGGAGTATTTTAAGCAATACCCTCTTCCCCCCCCCCCCCCCCCCCCGGAGGGCGGGGAAGGAAAAATGTTTTCTCATAACTTCAGAAAAAAAATGGTACCAGCTGAGGAGCAACTTAGAATACCATGGATCTACTGTCGTGACAAAAAATATGTTTTGTGTTGTTTGTCTTGTGTTGTTTGTCTTGTTGCTAGCATTGTTGTGTATTGTGGGTTTTTTTTTTTTTAAAGAGAGAGAATACTGCATTAGAAAAAAAATGATGACAAATTTTAAGCACAAAATAAAATTACCAAGGAAAAGAATGGTATGTAAAAACACTGGTTACTAAAAAAACAAACAAACAAACAGTAATAATTGGCAAATCTCAATCAATTTCCAGCCTCCAAGCCCAGCTAAGTGTACCTGGGTATAGTAATCGGAGGCGGCAGGCAAGTAGACCAGCGAAAAGGCACTGCTAGAAATGCCAGCCCCCACAGATGTACTCTCCTTACGAGTCTTGTTGGGTGGATTCAATTTCCTGTGGCCACGTATTTACAAATATCCTGAGATTACACTTCCTTTATGGAAACTGTTAAAGAAAAAGACTCAGTGGGAATGGGGGCCAGAACAGGATTCCACCCTAAGTAATTTAAAGCAAAAAGCAGCCGCAGCTCCAGCTTTACACTTTCCCCACGAGTCAAGGCCATTTGTTATCCATCTGGCTGCTAATGACGTAGCACTAGGATCTACTCTACTGCAAAATAATGAAGAAAGAAAACTGGTGCCAGTAGCCTATTAATCAAGGAAACTGCAAGGCACAGAATTAAAAATTTTAATCCCTGTGAACATGAATGCCTAGCAGCTGTCTGGGCAGTACAATTCTTTGAATCACTCACAGGCACAGCACCCATTACTACTCAAAGTACCCACACTCCCCATAAATATATTTTCTCAGGCAAAGTGGTGGGAGGTAAGGTTTTTAATACCCGCATGGCCAAGTGGACCCTCATTTTAGTTAACAGAGGAGTCACTACTGAAACAGTGTCCAAACCAGACATGCTGACGCATGCTTTAATTGAAAAGAAAAGAAACATGAGTGCCCAGAGATCACTCTGGAACAGTGGATTGATTTAGTGCAAGCACCCCCTCTTGAGGAATTGGATACTGTAGGCCAGGAAAAACACGTTTGGTTTACTGATGGGAGTTCAATGGTAATCAAAGGGAAAAGATGGATTAAATTTACCGCTATTAACCTAGGTTATTCAGGGACATTTGGCCTATGGGTCAGCACAGCATGCTGAACTTCACACTATATACCAAATTTTAGAACAGTATGAAGGCTCACCCCCAGGCCTCCGTATATCTATGCTGATAGTGGTTTTGTGTGAAAGGGATACAGTATTGGATGTATGACTGGCAAAGAAATGGGTGGAAAGCAGCTGATTAAAAGGATACAGAAGTAGTATGCAGGTATGGGGACCCCCAAGGTTATATATGCAGACAATGGGGGTACATTTGTGGTGGAAATCTTTACCATAATGATGCATGCCTTGGAAATTAAGCAAAAGTTTCACATCCCATACCGACCCCAATCTTCAGGACAGGTGGAGAGAATAAATCGCACCATTAAGGAAGCACTGCGAAAAGTGGTGGACCGCACCGGTAAAAACTGGCCTGAAAAGCTGCCCCTAATCCTAGCTGCCATCCACAGCAGTGACAGGCTGAATACAAAAATCCAGCTGTACCAAATCCTGTTTGGGCAGCCAATGCGGTTAATGATTAATCCTGAATGCTTCACCGAAGAACACCCTACAGCAAACCAGCACGACTACTTTCAGTGGCTTAAACAATTGCAAGAAGACAAAACTACCTTACAATACAGGGTGAATCAAGCCATTGAACAAATGAATACAAAATTATACAAGCAAAAAGCCACCAATTCTGATCTATGGGAAGCCAGTGACCAGATAATGTATTTAAAGCTAGGGAAAAAGGATCACACCCAGGATTCTAAGTGGACAGGTCCCTATTCTATAGTTGACTGGCTTAGCCCACTAGTGTACCGTATTGAGAAAGACGGCAAACTTAAATGGGTTCATGTGTCAGATAAAATTGTTTTCCTAATTTGTTTGTGCTTAATTATTACAGGTATTGAATATGGACTAGAAGTATATACCTGTCAATAATCACGTGAATTCCTCCCGAAAGAGATTCCCTCTCACACTACTGGATCCTGAGGGAGTCCTGCCTGAAGCCAGAAACCTGCTAAGGGCAAGATGTTGTTATTTTGGGGGATATTCATAAACTTTTGGGGTTCAGGGATAACATATGCACATTGGGGGATACAATGGTTTAATTGGACAGAGTGGAACAGGACTCAGGAAATACCCATGCGTAACAATACCCTGTATGAGCCCTTCACACAAATTACATTACAAGCCTGGGTTAATATAACCAATGAGGATCATGACTGCGTGATTGAGGCGACAACCCCTATGGAGCCAAGTATGGATTTTAATTCTTTTTGTGCATCCAATAAACCTGGTTCACACACCTTTCCACCATTCACGCCAGGACCATTAGAGGTGCGCACGATTACAGTGTGGGTGAACAAAACAATATTTGTAGGCAACATAACAGTGCTACTGTTAAATGGTCCTCCAATAATGGAAAGACCCTACCCACATTTATTTAAAAAACCAACCGCCCGTTAAGGCATATGTGGCACCCTTGATAACAACACTACACATCACAGTTAATTGGACAAAGAATAATTTAACCACCACACGGCCCGAATGTGCACCATACAGCACTCCCTTATTCAACGCTTGGTATACCTCCTTGAAACAAAAACATTCTCCCCTTCATGGGAAGAGAGATCTAGCCAGTTCTATACTGGGAGGCATAGGAGCCAAAGCAGGAATATTAAATTCAGTGGATCTAAAAACAATAAAAACTAAGACCAGTGCAGTAGAAGCTTTACACCACACAATAGTACAAGGGCAAGAACTCCAGATCACTGAGTTGGTACAGACAGGGTTGGATACAGTAAATCTACAGTGGCACACTTGGGACCACATCAATTATACATCTTGGGCTTACTGTGCCACTATGCAAGACATAGCTGACAAAACAGCTATAACCTTATGGTGTTCTGAGCAACAGCTGTTAGCCATTGTTTTAATAGAAAGAGAGATGGATTGGATTTGAGCCAAGGATATGTCTGCCTTAACCCCCCCCCTTCTCAGCAGACAAAGAAATAATATTTTCCTCCCTTATGTTCCAGAATAGTATAAGCCTATGAAATTATACGTATACACAAACCTCCTAACAGGATACATCACTTTCCAGGTGATACGGGTTCGCCCCGCCAGGCACCTGAACACCCTGTGGTCTTTCCTAGCACTCCCAACCCTACAGGGAAGACATATTTGGGCCCCACGATTGTCAGGAATGTATTTCAATGAGAAAGGAGACATCATTGATCACCGTGGGTGTGAAAAATGGACTACCGGCAGTGGGTATGCCCCACCTTGCCGATTTTAGAGGAGCCTTGCTCTGTGCAAAACAAAAATTTAGCAACATGCTACTGGGATGAATTGGATAATAGCACCACCAAAGTATACTATGATGGAAAGAATTGTGTTTGTCTTATTGGATTGAAAAAAAATTGTGGGGCAGGAAAAGTATACTCAAAGGCCACTTGTACAACAATGTATGTGCAATGTAACAATATTGCGAACTCCCACCATGACTTACTATTTTTCGGTTCATGAAAACAAGGATGTTAACCGAGTAGATGCCAATAATGCTTTGAGTTTTAACTTTTCTTTGGGGGTTAATTGGACCACCTTGTACCAATGGCTAGCAGGGAATAGGTAAATTAGTCAATTGACTGCAGCAACTCGGTCAAAACTACTAACACTTAGTCTGGCTATTTTGCACCAAGGAACTGAAATTCTAAAGGTATCCACACAAGCTCAACAAATGATGGTGCACCATTGATATAACATTTTTAGAGGCTGGTCCCCCTCATGGACATCAGTTTTAAATATTATGATTCATCCCATAATTGTTTTCTTTGTACTAATTGGAATAATGTTTGTCATAATGTGTTTTACGTGCTGTTGGATGAAGAGAATGTACCTTAAATTAAAACCACAAGCCCAAATTGCTTCGCAATACATTGCCTTAAAGCAATTACACAAGATGTGACCCATTTAATATATTGATATTAAAGGGACAAAAGGGGGACAATGTACGCAAAAGCCTAATGGGAAGAAATTGTATCAAGTAAAATTGTACTCCATTTCGCTTATTTTGCTTTATACTCCATTTTGCTAGCTTTGAATTAGTAAGAAGAAATTGTAGCCTTGAATTAGTAAGAAGAAATTGTTCTGAGTTTATTCTTTACTGATTGTGTTAATGATTGTTCTTAGAAGGATAGACGTTTTATAGCTGTAATTGCCTTATTTACTGTTTGGTGTGAGTGAAGAATGTATGGTAATTAACTGAGAAAGGACAGCTAGGCTGGATGGTCAAGAAGGGAGTGAAGGGCCTGGTCTACACTACGAGTTTAGGTTGAATTTAGCAGCGTTAAATCGAATTAACCCTGCACCCGTCCACACAACGAAGCCATTTACTTCGAAATAAAGGGCTCTTAAAATCGATTTCTGTACTCCTCCCTGACGAGGGGAGTAGCACCGAAATCGGTATTGACATTTCGAATTAGGGTTAGTGTGGCCGCAATTCAACGGTATTGGCCTCCGGGAGCTATCCCACAGTGCACCTTTGTGACCGCTCTGGACAGCAATCTGAACTCGGCTGCACTGGCCAGGTAGACAGGAAAAGCCCCGCGAACTTTTGAATTTCATTTCCTGTTTGCCCAGCGTTGAGAGCACAGGTGACCACGCAGAGCTCATCAGCACAGGTAACCATGCAGTCCGAGAATCAAAAAAGAGCACCAGCATGGACCGTACGGGAGGTACTGGATCTGATCGTTATATGAGGAGAGGATTCGATGCTAGCAGAACTACATTCCAAAAGACGAAATGCCAAAACATTTGAAAAAATCTCCAAGGGCATGATGGAGAGAGGCCACAATAGGGACTCATATCAGTGCCGCGTGAAAGTTAAGGAGCTCAGACAAGCCTATCAAAAAACAAAGGAGGCAAACGGTCGCTCCGGGTCAGAGCCGCAGACATGCCGCTTCTACGCTGAGCTGCATGCAATTCTAGAGGGGGCCGCCACCACTACCCCACCTCTGACCGTGGATTCTGAGGAGGGGGTAATCTCAGCCATGCCTGAGGATTCTGCGGACGAGGAAGATGATGATGAGGAGGAGGACGACGAGCTTGCAGAGAGCACACAGCACTCCGTTCTCCCCAAAAGCCAGGATCTTTTTCTCAGCCTGACTGAAGTACCCTCCCAGCCCTCCCAAGGCGTTATCCCAGAAAATGAGGACATGGAAGGGACCTCTGGTGAGTGTACCTTTGTAAATATAAAACATGGTTTAAAAGCAAGCGTTTTTTAATGATTAATTTGCCCTGAGGACTTGGGATGCATTCGCGGCCAGTACAGCTACTGGAAAAGTCTGTTAACGTGTCTGGGGATGGAGCGGAAATCCTCCAGGGACATCGCCATGAAGCTCTCCTAGAGGTACTCCAAAAGCCTTTCCAGAAGGTTTCTGGCAGTGCAGCCTTATTCTGTCCTCCATGGTAGGACACTTGACCACGCCATGCTAGTAGCAAGTAATCTGGTATCATTGCATGACAAAGCCTGGCAGCTTATGGTCCCGGTGTTTGCTGGCATTCAAGCAACATTCGTTCTTTATCTCGCTGTGTTATCCTCAGGAGAGTGATATTGTTCATGGTAACCTAGTTGAAATACGGGAATTTAATTAAGTGGTCAGAGGTGGCCATTCCTACTGGGCTGTTTGCCTGTGGCTGAAAAGAAATCCTTCCCTGCAGTTAGCCAAGCCGGGGGAGGGGGGGGAGAGGAGGGGGATCATTGGTGCTGAGCTTTTCGCGTTTGGCTAGTAGGGATCTTCCCTGATACCAGCCACGCGGTGGAGGGAGGGGTAAAGCGATCATCCCAGAGAATTGGATGGCGGGGGGGGGGGGGGTTAGTTTGGTTTCTGCTGCTGCACGTTAACAGGAAAACCGCAGCACTCAACGGGCTTTGCTTGGTATGTGGGAAAGGAGGGCGCTGCTTTTAGGAAGGCTGCAGAAGCCGAAAGACAATGGCTTACCATGGCCGCATGCAAGCCGAATTCTGTTGCCCGGACCTGCATCTGTGATCTCTAACACCAAAGCCGCAGGCACTCAATATTAAGATGCAAAATGCGACCTTGTGCCGAAATCACATGTGCTATGTAATGTGAATAGTGTTGTTCACCATGAAAGAGTATAAGCATTGTTCTGTACAATGTATCTTTTTAAATACTTCTCTCCCTTTTTCCCCTCCCTCCCTGCAGCTGCAAATTTTTCAAGCCTCCCTCCTCCGTCCCGAAGGCTATCTCAGATAAGGCGGCGGAAAAAAAGGACGCGAGACGAAATGTTCTCTGAAATCATGGAATCGACCCGCAGTGAAAGAGCTCATCTGAATGAGTGGAAGGACACGGTATCAAAGTACAGGAAAGATGCCAGTGAACGTGAGGCCATGAGGGACGCTCAAGATGAGAGGTGGCAGGCTGCAACGCTGGGGCTGCTGTGTGATCAAACGGACATGCTCCGGCGTCTGGTGGAGCTTCAGAAACGGCAGCAGGATCACAGAGTGCCACTGCAGCCCCTATATAACCGCCCTCCCCCGTCCCCATGTTCCATAGCCTCCTCACCCAGATGTGTAAGAATGCGGGGGGAGGCTCCGTGCACCCGCCCACTCCACCCCAGTGGACAGCCCAAGCAAAAGGCTGTCATTATTTTGAACTTTTTTAGTGGCCTTTTCCTTCCCTCCTATCCTCCTCCCAAACCCCACCTGGGCTACCTTGTCAGTTCTCTCCCTATATTTATAATCAATTAATAAAGAATACATGATTTTTAAACGATAGTGACTTTATTTCCTTTGAAAGCAAGCTGTGATCGAAGGGGGGAGGGTGGTTTGCTTACAGGGAACGAGTCAATCAAGGGGGCGGGTTTTCAAAAAACAGAACTTTCACACGGTAGCCTGGCCAGTCATGAAACTGGTTTTCAAAGCTTCTCTGATGCGCAGCACTTCCTGGTGTGCTCTTCTAATCGTCCTGGTGTCTGACTGTGCATAATCAGTGGCCAGGCGATTTGCCTCAGCCTCCCATCCCGCCATAAAGGTCTCCCCCTTACTCTCACAGAGATTGTGGAGCACACAGCAAGCAGCAATAACAATGGGAATATTGGTTTGGCTGAGGTCTGAGCGAGTCAGTAACGTGCGCCTGTGACCCTTTAAACGTCCAAATGCACATTCTACCACCATTCTGCACTTGCTCAGCCTGTAGTTGAATAGGTCCTGACTACTGTCCAGGCTGCCTGTGTATGGCTTCATGAGCCATGGCATTAAGGGGTAGGCTGGGTCCCCAAGGATAACTATAGGCATTTCAACATCCCCCCAGTTATTTTCTGGTCTGGGAAGTAAATCCTTTGCTGCAGCCGTTTAAACAGAGTAGTGTTCCTGAAGACGCGAGCGTCATGAACCCTTCCCGGCCATCCCACGTTGATGTTGATGAAACGTCCCTTGTGATCCACCAGTGCTTGCAGCACCATTGAACAGTACCCCTTGCGGTTTATGTACTGGCTACCCTGGTGCTCCGGTGCCAAGATAGGGATATGGGTTCCATCTATCGCCCCACCACAGTTAGGGAATACCATTGCAGCAAAGCCATCCACTATGACCTGCACATTTCCCAGAGTCACTACCTTTGGTAGCAGCAGCTCAGTGATTGCTTTGGCTACTTGCATCACAGCAGCCCCCACAGTAGATTTGCCCACTCCAAATTGATTCCCGACTGACCGGTA
>NW_020696964.1:0-7669 GCF_002925995.2 Terrapene triunguis
GGGGTGCTCTCATTGCGGGAGGTCCTCACAAAGAGGTGGGGCTGGATCTGAGAGTGATCCCCTCTGATGGTGACCTGAGCCATCCTTTGGGACATCTGGTGAGACCTCTCAGCCTCCCGCCGCTCAGAGTTTCCAGCCAGAAGACTCTTCGCAAAAGGAGATACACCCTTCCCAGAGACACTGCAATACCAGGTCAATGCCTGAGGTGGACAGAGCAAGCTCCTATTCCAGCCCCCTGTTTCAAAAACCAATTTAACATACAGTCCTCAAATAAAGGACAGATCAGATATTAAACTGATAAGAACAGATTTAAAAATTTTATTAAGATGATGTTAAAATAAAAGTGAATGGCACAGAGTTTAAGTTTAGAAGTTTCTGGTTATCAGGGAATAACATACAGCTTATCGAGGGTGCAAAGTTTGGTTTAAGATCGGGTGTCATAAGAAATACAACAGAGGGTCCTGTGGCCCCTTTAAGACGAACAGAAGTATTGGAGCATAAGTTTTTGGCTGATGAAGTGGGCATTCACCCACGAAAGCTTATGCTCCAATACTTCTGGTAGTCTTAAAGGGACCACAGGACCCTCTGTTGCTTTTTACAGATTCAGACTAACACGGCTACCCCTCTGATGCATAAGAAATACATAATCCGCAATGTCCCCGATTGGGAATAAAAGGTTGATGGGTTAAAGTACAGACATTGAGATATGAGAGTATGAACTTCAGAAAGTGGCTATGTTCATGTGCGGAGTATAATGAGTGGATATGAGAATGGATTGGCCCTCATTTGGTGACATTTAATGTTCAGAGATTTTATGGCTCCAGTTCATATGATCCAACGGAGAAAGTCGCTTGGTCCCTTTGCTCCAAGGAGCCCCCAAGGGATGCTGACACCCTCGGACGCTGCGCAGAACCAATGCCCCCACTGCTTTCTTCCTCGCCATGACGAGCTCCCAGACACGCACCAAACTCCATTCATGTGACTTTGAGAACTAGGTAACTCTAAGTGAGGATCACTTCCCCGAAATGACTCCAATGGAGGAATTCAAAGCAAGAACCCTTAACACACAATTCTGTTCAAAAGGCAGAGAAGTCTTTCAGCCTCCTTCCTCTCGCTGGTTTCCCTGCACACTCCTAATTTGCATATACTCACCCACTGACCTAGGACTAACAATCTCTCCCTGTTAACTCTTACAGCAAAACAGGTCAAAGAAAGCGTATGCAAGCGCTATACCACAGCCCCAATGCTCTTTTCTGCTCCTTCCCACAGAACTATCTCCAACGTACGGTCAATCGCATCAAATCAATTCCTTGCCATTGCAGGGCCTCGGGCATTGGTGCACCTCAGTCTCTCTGAGGTGACCGGCTGGTTGCTTCTGGCCTTAAATGCTATGAATCTGACTCAAAGGGCCACGACCTTCCTCCTCTTCTGCTCCTACGAACTATCCCTCGTCTGGGCAAAACATTTGCAGAGACTGTTTCCTAAGTTAAAACGGTGGCGTTTTCCCAACGGGAAAGGGATGGAAAATTTCTCTTCTGCAGGGAGACGAGGGAAAGAATGATCCAAACCACGCAATCAATTCTGGAAGGTATACTAAGGAGAGCGGTTTAAGAACCTACACAGAATAGACTAAGAAAGCAGCTGTTCAACTGACCTACAAACAATGACAAAGTAAAATCTGCAAGAGCAGCCTTTCAACTCATCCAATATTAACACAGAAAACATGGGGACTAGTTATTCTAATTCTTTCCTTGAGAAACAAAATGATGCATGAAAACAAAAATGAAACTCAAGAATATATCCGTACGTTATTTTCTACATTATGCAAGCCTTGCCTCAGCAAATCACTAATACTGAAAACACATGAAACCAAACAGCTAGATGAATACAGGTATCAGAGGGGTAGCCGTGTTAGTCTGGATCTGTAAAAAGCAACAGAGAGTCCTGTGGCACCTTTAAGACTAACAGATGTATTGGAGCATAAGCTTTCGTGGGTGAATGCCCAGTTCCTCGGATGCATGTCTGTTACTACTTGGAACCACTTAAATCCTACTTTCCGTATTTAATAAAAACACTTTTTACTTGTTAATTAAGTTAATTAATTAACCCAGAGTATGTATTATAATACCTGGGGGGTGGCGGGGGGGAGCAAATAACTGTGCATATCTCTCTATCAGTGTTATAGAGGGCGAACAATTCACGAGTTTACCCTGTATAAGCTGTAAAATGGATTTATTTAGGGTTTGGAGCCCCTTGCGAGTTGGGCATGTGAGTGTTAAAGGCAGGAACACTTCTGTAAGTTGCTTTCAGTTAAGCCTGCAGCTGTTTGGGGCAAGTAATTCAGACTCTGGGTCTGTGTTGGAGCAGATGGGCGTGTCTGGCTCAGCCAGACAGGGTGCTGGGGTCCCAGGCTGGCAGGGAGAGCAGGGGCAGGAGTAGTCTTGGCACATCAGTTGGCCGTTCCCAAGGGGGTTTCTGTGATCCAACCCGTCACAGGAGGTAATTCTTGTATTGGACCTGCTTCTGGTGGGGAGAGAGAGAAAGAGAAGCACAATGGAAGCTTCTCTCTTTCCCCAGCAGTAGTTGGTCCACAAGACAAGCTATTCCCTTGTCTCTCTGATACCCTGGATTCCTGGGACTGGACCCGGCTACGACTCTAGGGCATAACTGAAGCGTTCTTGAAATCAAGTTACAACTTTGTCGGGCCCCTCCTTTTCTGAGCTGGGCTGCAGCCCGTGACGCAGCCGTCCGTCCACAGAGGAGAGCGGGCCCAGCAGAGGCACTTCGGCAAGGGCACCTGGTGGGCTGGCGGCTGGGCTCTTAGCGCTGAAGAGCCGGGGCTGGCCAGGGGAGTGCGCCGGGCCTGGGCAGGCAGGGGGAGGGGCCCAAC
Source organism: Terrapene triunguis (assembly GCF_002925995.2). Taxonomy (NCBI): domain Eukaryota; kingdom Metazoa; phylum Chordata; order Testudines; family Emydidae; genus Terrapene; species Terrapene triunguis. The sequence goes on from NW_020696964.1 coordinate 2,891, forward strand.
TGGGGGGGGAGGAGCCCCATGAGCACGTATGCAGATATGTTTGCGAGCAGAGCATTGTGGGAGTGGGAGCAGGCTGCCGAGCAGGGCCCGAATTTGGCACCTGGGGCTCCGTGTGGAGAAGAGTGGGGCCCCGGGGCCACGTCGGGGCAGCTCGCGGCGGTGGGGGCTGGTGTGGGTGGGGCCGGCGGGCGTGGGCGTGGCGTCCCTCACCGTGGGTGGAGAGTGTGGGGTGAGTGAGGGCGGGCGGCCACTGGGCGCTAGGAACTTAGAGAATTTTTCACTTGACCACAGCTCAAAGATACCATGATCATCAAGGTGGTTTTCCCTGGGTGAGGCTCATCCATTGCACTGTGGGTGTGCTGACCCCTGTGATTTCCCCAAATGCAGGAAACTCAACTGCAGACTTTGTGGTAGTGGGGAACTGCGTTCATGCTTTCCCCTGGTACTTGGTCAAGGGAAGAAAAATCACAGATAGTGCTCTTTGGAGCTCTCTACAGCTCTTCCTTAGCCTATGCTAAAACTCTGTCATTTTCTGTTCCTTCTCTTTTATAATTGCTCTGTTCTGCAGCTTGCTCTAGAGTGGCTTGGTTTCTGTGTTCTGGCTTGACTCAAGGAGAGCTGCCTGGCTCCTTTATTCTCTTTTTCCCTAATGTAGTCCTTGGTGCGTTTGCGCTTCCTGCTGGTCTAACAAAAGAAAGCAATTGGTTCTTTTTTGAGCCCTGTCTTGACCACAGCCTCCGGCAAAGAGTTCTACAGGTTGACTGTGTGTTGTGTGAAGAAATACTTCCTTTTCTTTGTTTTAAACCTGCTGCCTATTAATTTCATTTGGTGACCCCTAGATCTTGTGTTAGGAGAAGGAGGAAATAACACTTCCTTATTTACTTTCTCCACACCAGTCATGATTTTATAGACATCCATCGTATCCCCCTTTAGTCATCTCTCTTCCAAGCTCAAAAGTCCCAATCTCATTAATCTCTTCTTCTACAGAAGCTGTTTCATATCCCCTCATCATTTTGGTTGCCCTTTTCCCCCCCGGAATCTTCCCCATTCCAATATATCTTTTTTCAGTTGGGGTGACGAAGAAGCTCACGTTTATAGACTCACAGAATGCTCCCAAGAAATTGTAACAATACTTCCTCATAAAGAAACCGAAACGCTAGAGATTTCATATCTTTCAACCACCTGAAGAAAAAAAAACTGCTTCCAAAAAGTATCATCACCCCAGTAAAACGGTTTCTGCTTTTCTAACCAGAACATTCTCCCCCAAAGGAGATGCACCAGTCCTGGAAACACTGCAATACCAGGTCAATGCATGGGGTGGACAGAGCAAGCTCCTATTCCAGCCCCCCATTTCAAAAATCAATTTAACATACAGTTCTCAAATAAAGAACATATCAGAAATTAAACTGATAAGAACTGATATAACTTAGAGAATTTTTCACTTGACCACAGCTCAAAGAACTACACTTTGAGCTTAGCTCCAAGGAGCAGAGAAGCAATGCTGATACCGCCCGACGCTACACAGACCCTCTGCCCCTACCGCTTTCAACCTCACCATGACGAGCTCCCAGACAGGCACCAAACACCAGTCACGTGACTTTGAGCACTAGGTAACTAGTGTGGATCACTTCCCCGAAATGACTCCAGTGGAGGAATTCAAAGCAAGAACCCTTAACACACAATTCTGTTCAAAAGGCAGAGAAGTCTTTCAGCCTCCTTCCTCTCGCTGGTTTCCCCTTTACACTCCTAATTTGCATATACCCACCCACTGACCTGCGACTAACAATCTCTCCCTGTTAACTCTTACAGCAAAACAGGTCAAAGAAAGCGTACACAAGCGCTATACTGAAGCCCCAGTGCTCTTTTCTGCTCCTTCCCACAGAACTATCTCAAACGTACAGTCATCAGGCATACGTAAGATACAATTTCACTCCATACCAGTCCAGTCCCTTGCTGTTTCTTGTCTAACCACTGCACAGCTATGGTATACCCTACCCTGAGCTGAATCCCGACTTTTGTGCTCAATCTTGCCCTATATCTACCTGTCTCTGTGGCGCAATGGGTCAGCGTGTTTGGCCGTTAACCGAAAGGATGGTGGTGAGCCTGCGCTCTTTCCTTGCTCCTCAAGACCTGCTGGGAGCCTCAAAGGCCCCCTTTTGCCGCCTCAGAACCATCCCTCTTGGCCTCAGTGCTTTCAGCTGGTGGCCCGAAGAGCGGGCTGGATGCCATTCAGAAACCCATCTCCCAGCAGCCATGCGGAGGCTCAGGCTTAATCCTCAAGGCTGAGCGCAAAACCTTCAGCCAGGAACGTTTCGCTCCCTTCCCACCTCCGCCCAAGCGGCAAGGGAGAAACGGACGAGACACGCTGGCTCGAAGACTGCCTCCCTCCCACTTCCCTGTAGGCTGTGCAAAGCTCTTGGCCTGCCTCATGCCTCGTCAGGAAAGCGTGGCCATGCTGGCCAAGTCTGAGTCATGTCCGCAGCCTGGCCCTGGCCCGCCCCGGCTGACGGAGCGCAGAGCCACGCGAGTCAATGGCAGGTCAAGTCGGGACCCTCGGCTCTTTCCCCTGACAGCCACACAGAGCTGCCTAGCGTCCCGAGAGCCTCCCTCGTGTTCTCCCGCAGCAGCCGCCTGCCGGTGTGGGTGGGAAAAGGGGGACGAGGAAGCACTGCTGCCTCATTCCGGGACAGGAGGCCCTCACCACGCCCAGGCCTGCCTCTTGCCTTCAGCCCAGGCAGCCAGAGGTGCCGGGGAGCTCCCTGGCAGGCCGTCGCCTCAGCCACCTCTTGTCTCATGGCTTAGGCCAGGGGTCGGCAACCTCTGGCACGCGGCTCGCCAGGGTATGTCTGCCAAGTCTTGTATGAGGGTTGGGGGCATGTCAGGAGAAGATGGTTCAACAGGGGTCAGGCCTAGCTTGGAGTTATCTAGGGCTATAAAACAAATAGCAGAAAATTCAGCCGGAGACCCGGAAAGGGCCGCTTGCTTGGCTGATCCGTCAGCCAGAGCATTTCCTCGTGTGACCTCATCACAAGGAATTGGATGGGCAGCGCATTTTATAATGGCTATCTCAGAAGGGAGTAAAAGAGCATTAAGAAGTGCATTAACATAAGGCCCATTTCGGATGGGAGTCCCTGCAGAAGTGAGGAACCCACGGTACTTCCAGAGCTGCCCATAATCGTGTACTACCCCGAAGGTATAGCGGGAATTGGTGTAGATGTTAACGGACCGTTTTTCCGCTAGGGTGCAGGCATGGGTAAGGGCGATCAATTCTACCACTTGAGCGGAGTTCACCCCTGGAAGAGAGTGAGCTTCCACTAAGTTGTGGGATGAGCATATAGCATAACCTGCTACAAGGATACCCTTGGGGTTTCTTAAACAGGACCCGTCAACAAAATATATTAGTTCTGGGTTAGGTAAAGGGGTCTCTCCCAAATCTATCCGGGGAGAACATAGTTCAGTGGTTACCGCTTGGCAGTCATGAGGCTCCCCATCCCAGGCTGTTGGGAGCACAGAAGCTGGGTTGAGAACAGGGCAATGGACTAGGGTTACATTGGGGGCATTTAGGAGCAACATTTAATATTTAGTCAAGTGAGAATTGGACATGTGTTGGGTCGCTCCTCTTAGGAGGAGTGCGGTTACAGCATGGGGTACTGACACAAGGAGAGGGGAACCCAGAACGAGTGCGGCCGAGGTGTCCACCAAAATTGCAGCTGAAGCTACTGCTCTAAGACACGGGGGCAGTCCTGCCACCACCGGGTCTAGAGGGGCGCTATAATAAGCGACAGGCCTTTGGGAGTCCCCGTATTTTTGAGTCAACACCCCCTGTGCTATTCCATCCTTTTCCTGTCAAAAGAGGGTGAAGGTTTTAGAGTAGTCGGGTATGCCCAAGGCTGGGGAACTAGCCAATAGTTCTTTAAGAGTTTTAAAAGCGGTTTCAGCTGTTTGGGTCCAGGGGAGGGGTTCAGGCACATCCTTGTGGGTTAGGTTATGTAAAGGTTTGGCAACAGAGGCGTATTCAGCTATCCATTGCCAGCAATAGCCTGCCATTCCAAGAAAGCCACGCAGCTGCCTTTTAGTAGCGGGTCTGGGAACCTGCAGTAATGCTTTAATTCTATCGCGAGATAAATGTCTCTCTCCTGCAGTCAAATCGTGCCCTAAGTAGTGGACTCGGGGGAGGCAAAGTTGCAGCTTTGATTTGGAAGCTTTATGCCCCTTTTTTGCCAGAGCCTGCAGCAGGGCCAGAGAATCCACCTGACAAGCCTCCAACATTGGAGAGGCTATCAGGAGATTGTCCACATATTGGACTAAAGTGGACCCTTTAGGAAGCGTAACATTCTCCAGGTCCTTCCTGAGGATCTGGGAGAAAATGGTAGGCGATTCCGTGTAACCTTGTGGCAGTCTGGTCCAGGTGTACTGCAGGCCCTGGAAAGTAAAGGCAAACAGATATTGGCTTTCTGGGTGAATGGGGATAGAGAAAAAGGCTGAGCATAGATCTACTACTGTGAAGTAGGTAGCTGAGGGGGGAATGCAAGAGAGAATGGTTGCGGGGTTGGGCACAACCGGGAACAGGGGGTGGACTACTGCATTTATAGCTCGCAGGTCTTGAACAAAGGGCCATTTCCCTGTTCCTGGTTTTCGGACGGGCAGGATTGGGGTATTACATTCACTACTACTTTGAACAATAACCCCCTGTTGAATCAGGGATACCAAAACTGGCCTGATCCCCTCCTCAGCTGCTTTAGAAAGGGGGTATTGTGGGATCCTGGGAAGGGGCTTAGT
>NW_020696965.1:0-3088 GCF_002925995.2 Terrapene triunguis
CCCGGCCCGGGGCTGGTTCCCTCAACCCTCCTCTCCGAGGCGCTTCCTGCCCCGCTCTGGCTGTGTCACCGGCATTTCAAACCACCCGGACAGGGGGAAACTGGTGCAAAATATTCGTGAAAATTGGTAAAAACTGAGCGATGAAATATTGTGTGAAACCTGGGGGATTTTCCAAGGCCACGCCCAGATCAGGGGGCGCTGGGGTGATTCTCAAGTGGTCTGGCGTTCCCCAGGCCCCGGCGCTGCCCTGTCTCCGAGCCCTTGCAGGGGGTAGCTGGCCCTTTCCAACGGGGGGTGCTAACCGCCCCCCCCCCCCGCGAGCTCTGTGAACCCCCAGGGCTACTGAGTGCGGGTTCGGGCTCCGGTGAAAATTTTTTTTCGGGCCCCCCAGCAAGGGCGGACCGGCTAAACAGGGCTGACGGGGGGGGGAAGCCAGGCCCTGGTAAGGTGATGGTTGGGGGGGGAAGCCGGACCCCCTTCCGGACCACTGGGCCCCGGTAATTTGTACTGGCTTCCCCCCCCGTCGGCTCTGACCCCCCCCCATCACTCACCCTCCCGTTGGGAACGGTATCTGTGACACCCCAATACCCCCCCACCGGGGGTTTCTTTCAGAGTTTTCACCCCTCCACTTGCGCATTAAAACAAACCCGCGCGTGTCTCAGCCCCTCCGGGGAGCAGCGACCGCAGGACGGGGGCGGGGCGCGCGCTGCGCCCCGATCCTACCCGGGGAGGGAGCGCGCCGGACCGACGGAGCCGCGCAGGCGCGGGCGCTGGGCTGGAGGCCGCGGGTTCGGGCCCCGCCGCTGCCTCATCAGCCCCATCGCTCATCCTGATGGGAAGTTAATTAACCGTGTAAGGTCGCGCGCCCGGCCGCCTGGGCTAATTGAAACCCGCGCCGGGGCTGCGGGGGGAGCCACACCTGCAAGGGTTAAACACAACCCAGCGGCAGCCGCCCTCCGCCCCCCCCCGGGCTTCCTCTGGGCCGGGCCGGAGAGCGCCCCGCGCCCGGTCCGCAATCCAGCCCCTGCGGCCAGAGCTCCCCACGCGCGCCGAGACACGGGCCTTCCCTCCGGGCTGTGTGTGTGTGTGTGGGGGGTGTACCCAGGGCTCTGTGTGTGGGGGTGTACCCAGGGCTGTGTGTGTGGGGTGGCTGTGTGTGTGTGTGTGTGTGTGTGTGTGTGTGTGTGTGTGTGGAGGGGTGTACCCGGGGCTCTGTGTGAGTGTGTGTGTGTGTCAGTATCCCCAGGGGCCTAGTCGTGTCCTTGCATGCCCAAGTGAGCTGCTGGGGGGCTGTGGCTTGGCTGGCTCCAGCAATGGATTTGTGGGTACAGGGGGGTGTCCGCACACACAGCTGGGGAAATACAAAACCACAGCGCATCACGCACCGATAGCTATGCAACCAACACACCGAACGAGGGGTGTGTGTGTAACACACCTATAGAAATACAGCCACCTGCCAGTACCTAAAGCAAAGCACGTACATGTGTAAATACAAGTATTGCAACACACAAATGTCTAGATGCCACATACATGCCTATAAATAGACACAAATATATCAACAATTGAGTATAAACACCCACACCCACACCCATCCGGGCTCAGCCCCTCCAGCAGGGGGCGGCAGGGACACCCCCCCCAGGCGTTATCGCTTCATGACGCCCGGCCTTTTAGCTGCGCTGTTAGGAACCAGACGTGGCAAATGCCACATAAACCATTAACACTCATTAGTGGCTTTATTTCCTTCCTGCTTAGGGTGTTTCTCACCCCCACGCTGCCCCCCACCCAGCCCTTCCACACACCCCGCATTGGCCTGAGCCGTGTTAGCCAAGCCCACAGGGTGACACGTGTCCGTGCCCAGCTCCCGCCAGACAGACAGAAACGCTGGGAAACCAGAACTAACCCCAGCAGGCCCCGGCTCCCCCCCCCCCCACCCTGCCGGCCCCCCCCCCGCTGCCCCCCCCCCGCAGCCGGGGGGGGGGAAGGGGCGGGGGATTTGGGGGGGTTTTCCCCCCGCCGGGGGCCCCCCCCCCCCCCCCCATGTAGTGGCCAAGGTTGGTCTGAATCAAAATACCGAGATGACTTAAATGTGTGGGGAGCTGGGACGGGGTGTGTGTGTCTGTGTGTGCCGGGCTGTGTATGTGTGTGTGTATGTGTTTGTCTCTGTGTGTACCCAGGGCTGTGTGTGTGTGTGTGTGTGTGAGAAAGGGACAGAGAGATGCAAGTGTGTGTGTGTGTCCAGGGCTCGCTCTCTCTGTGTGTTTGTCTGTGTGTGTGTGCAGGGCTCTGTGTGTGGTGTGTGTGAGAGAGAGAGAGGCAGTAGTGTGTGTGTGTGTCTGTGTGTGGGTGCCGGGCTCTGTGTGTGTGTGTTTGTCTCTCTGTGTGTACCCAGGGCTCTGCGTGTGGGTGTGGGTGTGAGAAAGGACAGAGAGAGGCAGTTGTGTGTGTGTGTGTATGTGTGTGTGTATTTGTCTCTGTGTGTGTGCAGGGCTGTGTGTGTGGAGTGTGTGAGAGAGAGAGAGGCAGTTGTGTTTGTGTGTGTCTGTGTGTGCCGGGCTCTGTGTGTGTGTGTTTGTCTGTGTGTGTGTGCAGGGCTCTATGTGTGTGGTGTGTGTGAGAGAGAGAGGCAGGTGTGTGTGTGTGTGTGTGTGAGTGATGAGGTGACACCTGGCCCGTTCGTGGCCCTGCTCACTGGTCCCAAGGTGACCGATGTGAGCCCCTTTCCACAGTGCCCTGCGAGTAACCCCCCAGCCCCCCGACACACCCAGCTCTGTCCCCCCCCCCGACAGAGCTCGGGGGTGGGGGTAGGGGGTAGTGAACGGAAATCGTCCAGCTCCCGCCCCCGGCCCCCGTGTGCGGAACGGGAACAGTTGCTGGTTTGTAAACACCCAGCTGGGGAATGGGAGGGAGGCGAGGGCGGAAACACAACTCGTGTGCTTTGAAGTGCCTGTTTGTCCATCCCCACACCCCGTCCGTCTGTCTGTCTGTCTGTCCATCCCCACACCCTGTCTGTCCGTCTATCCCCACACCCCGTCTGTCTCTCCGTCTGTCTATCCCCACACCCCGTCTGTCTGTCTGTCTGTCCATCCCC
>NW_020696965.1:3098-6894 GCF_002925995.2 Terrapene triunguis
CTGAGTTCAGAAATGTCACTGTCCCGTTTCAATGTCAATGAAGTCAGCAAAGAATCAACATCAGCACCATGCGCCCGCCCCATCGCTAAAGGGCTGAAGGAACCGGGGGACTCTCCCCCGCCCCACAACTCAGGCTCCAGCCGCCCCTACGGGAACTGGCCAAGGGGGAAGGAGCCTGTTCTCAAAAGAAATGTAACCGTCAACGGGGAGAATTTCAAAGGGCTTCGTGTACCTAAAGTGCCTTGGAAAATCCTAATTAATAGATAGAGAAATAGAGGGGGATGAGGAGAGAGAGAGAGAGAGGGGTGCGGTGGGGATAGATAGATAGATAGATAAATGGGGTGGATGGGGATAGATTCATAGATTCTAGGACTGGAAGGGACCTCGAGAGGTCATCGAGTCCAGTCCCCTGCCCTCATGGCAGGACCAAATACTGTCTAGACCATCCCTGATAGACATTTATCTAACCTACTCTTAAATATCTCCAGAGATGGAGATTCCACAACCTCCCTAGGCAATTTATTCCAGTGTTTAACCACCCTGACAGTTAGGAACTTTTTCCTAATGTCCAACCTAGACCTCCCTTGCTGCAGTTTAAGCCCATTGCTTCTTGTTCTATCCTCAGAGGCTAAGGTGAACAAGTTTTCTCCCTCCTCCTTATGACACCCTTTTAGATATCTGAAAACTGCTATCATGTCCCCTCTCAGTCTTCTCTTTTCAAAGCTAAACAAACCCAATTCTTTCAGCCTTCCTTCATAGGTCATGTTCTCAAGACCTTTAATCATTCTTGTTGCTTTTCTCTGGACCCTCTCCAATTTCTCCACATCTTTCTTGAAATGCGGTGCCCAGAACTGGACACAATACTCCAGTTGAGGCCTAACGAGCGCAGAGTAGAGCAGAAGAATGACTTCCTATCTATATATAGATAGATAGATAGTGGGGGTGTGTGGGGATAGATAGACAGACAGACAGGCAGTGGGGGTGTATGGGGATAGATAGACAGACAGACAGGCAGTGGGGGTGTATGGGGATAGATAGATAGATAGATAGACAGACAGACAGACAGACAGGCAGTAGGGGTGTATGGGGATAGAAAGCTGGATAGACAGACAGACAGGCAGTGGTGTTGTAGGTGTGTTGGTGCCAGGAAACGCTCGTCTCTCTGCCCAGCAGAAGTTGGTGCAATACGAGCTGCTCTCAGTGGCCAGCCGGAGGCTCTGGAGGGAGGGGAGGGCAGTGCATGGGGAAGGTGGCGTAGCAGTGGGTCTGGAGGCCCCGGAGTTCCTGGCTCTCGCTGGCTGTGACGTGTAGGAAGCAGCAGGCTCTGCAGATCAGCGTCTTTGTCTCTGGCTGGCTGTTCTCAGCCGGCTCCAACTGCCCTGCTGGGCTTGCCCCAGCTGAGTTCCCCCCGTGTGGACACGACTACACCGGACACTGCTCCCGGGCAGCCCCTCCCATCCAGGGAGGGGAATATGCTGCCCTAGGACCCAGCTCCCGGCTGAGAGCAGGGCTAGGCCTGGGGAGCTGCCGATGCAGCACCGTGGTCAGAGGTGTGACCAGCATCGCTGGACGTGGCCGGACCCCTGGTACCTCCGGCACTTCAGGAACCGGTTCAAGCTCTTGGGGCCGAGCGCCATTTGCTGGTACCAGGGACGTCTCCAGCTAGCGAGGTGCCAGTGAAGCTACAGTGCTCCGGCGACGCCTCACACCTGGGCTAGTGCCCCCCGGCCATGGCTCCCCCAAGACAAAAGAGGTGTGTAGGCCGGGCTGCGGTTCCACAGCAGGGAGCGGAATGAAACCCCCAGAGAGTCACAGCTGCTAGGCCACTCAAACCCTCCTGTGCAGGCAGCCGCCCCGGGCCGGCTGGTCCCCGTCCCGTAGGGGAACGGCCGCCCCGGGCCGGATGGTCCCCATCCCGTAGGGGAACGGCTGCCCCAGCATAACCGCACCCTAGCTGCTGCTTCAAGGGCCCCTGTGGTGTTACACGATACGACTCCCCCAGGGCTCGTTCGTACAGGGCAGCTCCCCTGGCAAAAGGCCAGGGGTGAATTCGAAGTGCTGGCTCTACGCCAAAAGAGCATTCACACGGGAAGCAGCGCGGGCCCTTCCTGGCCTGTTCCCCTCCGATCGGTCTCTTATTTGCTACCAAGCTGCCCCGATCGGCCCCTGACACCAGCCTCTGCTGCCCACCACAGTCCCTCCTTGGCCTTCAAATCCCTCCTCAGACTCCCCCGTGCCGTGGGGCCGAGGAAAACTAGACACCTGGTCTGGGTGCTGGTGGGCTGCGGGCCTGGCCCGTCATGCAGAGCAATGTTGTCTCTGTCCCCTTGTGCCCCCGTCTCTCTGCCTCCAGCCGACGTCTCCTGCCTCAGACCTCGTCGGCAGCTGCTGGGGGGCAGGGAGCGTCTGTCTCTGTGCTGCATTTGTGCAGCGCCTAGCGCCGGCCCTGGCAGCGTCCTGGGCCACGGCTGCTGCCAAGACCAGGAACATGTCAGGGTGGCTCTTGTGCGGCAGTGCCCCAGGCAGCCGTGCGAGGGGTCTACCCACCTCGTGCACGGGTGTAAGGGCGAACACACGCGTCGGGCTGGTACGGTTCTCCCGGTGTATGGCCACCAGCAACGCTCCACGCTCACCGGCCGGGCGGGTCCCCAACCTCCCCGAGCGACGCCCCCCCCTGTAACCATCCCAGGCGCTTGCCGGGATAAACGCATGGGACGGACTCCGGCCTCACCCACGCTCTCCTGCTGCACAGAAGCCGGGGCCTTTGTTTCAGTTACACTTCGGCCTGCGGCCCAGGCTGGATGCGGCCCGTCTGCACTGGAGTTTGCAGCAGCGGAAGCGAAACCAGTTTGAAAACCGAAGTGAAACGGCGCAGCCACAAACCCTGGTGCCTTGCTGCCCGCACGGGCCGGGGGCCAGGGCCGCCGTGGGGTGTAAGCAGGAGAGGGCCCAGTCGGGTCACACAGAGGTTGTGCCTGTTAGGGCAGGGAGAGGGGGTACAGCTAACATCAGACCCGGCCCGGGGGGGGGTGTCGTGCACGGTGTGGCCGTGTGTGTGTGTGTCTTGGAGGGTTCATGTGTGTGTGTGTGCTCTGTGTGTGCGCAGTGGCTGTGTCCAGGCGTGTGTGTTTGTTTGTACACACACACGTGCACACAAATGCACACGGGTGCACACGCACACTCATGCACGCACACTCATGGCCCCCGTGGACACCCACCCCATGTAGATCTCTGCTTCCCCAGGGCTCTGTCCCCTGCCCCCGTGGCCCCACCCCCCGGCCGGCTCGCGGTGTGTCCGGATCAATTAGAATGGAGATTGGAGGCGCAGCGCGGAGGGTAAATATTAAAGCCGGGCGCTTCGCTAATTCAAACCATCGATCAGGCGGGGATGAGAGCAATAAATTATTGTGACAAGATGCAATCCTAACAGCCGGCTCCTGGGCGCCGATCGATGGTCTCTCCGCTCCTCCCCGGGCTGCTGCCAGCGACGCCCCTGCCTGGCCCGGCTCTGCTCCCCACTGCCCCCTGCTCCCCTGGGCCCCCGAATCTCTGCTCCCCACTGCCCCCCGCTCCCCCGAATCTCTGCTCCCCACTGCCCCTGCTCCCCTGGGCCCCTGAATCTCTGCTCCCCACTGTCCCCTGCTCCCCTGGGCCCCCGAATCTCTGCTCCCCACTGCCCCCTGCTCCCCTGGGCCCCCGAATCTCTGTTCCCCACTGTCCCCTGTTCCCCTGGGCCCCTGAATCCCTGCTCCCCACTGTCCCCTGCTCCCCTGGGCCCCCGAATCTCTGCTCCCCA
>NW_020696966.1:0-15974 GCF_002925995.2 Terrapene triunguis
GGACATTGTCATAAATATAAAGGGAAGGGTAAAACCTTTATGTATGCTACTCTTTTGAAGAGTTCTTGGAACTTTTTCAGGTCATCTGGTGTCGTAGGGGTAGATGGAATCACCGCTTCATCTGGTGCAGAAGATGAGTGTGGGGCAGGTGGTGAATCATCCAGGTCTGCCTGAGATACTATCTCTTCCTCTTCTATCTCTGTCTCAGGGGGGGTCAGAGATTTCTCTGTGTGGTAATGATGGATGTACTCTGGAACCTCTTGTTGCTGGGGAAGGGGGACCAGAATAGGAGTTCTGGTATGTGGGCCAAGGACCCCACTGTGGCCATTGCGTGGGGTAAGGTGGTAATGGGTAAGGCCAGTGCTGTGCATACCAGGGATGTGAATGCTCTGAGGGATGAGGCTTAGGCTTCACAGCATTCCATGTAGTCTCATCTGTGATGGGGATGAACGATGAGAGGAGAAGCAAGTGTTCTCCACATCTCCTTCCTTGCCACTATGCATGGAGAGTGGTGCAGGAGATGAAGGATGGTACCGTGCTATGTACCTCAGGGAGCGTTCGGTGCCGAGCAGTGGTGACTGCGGTGCGGAAGAAACTGCTATGTCAGCAGGACGCAGGAGTTGCGCTGGTCCTGGTTGCGGTCGACCATTGGAGCACTGACCAGTGCTGGATTCAGCTTGTTAGGCGGCAGCGAGTCTTGGGTTGGTGCCGGTGGCGGCAGCATTGATCACGGTGCCGCTGCCTGTGCCATGCTTTGCACTGGAGTAGTCGGTGCAGTGGAGGAGACTTGACATCTCAACTCTGGTGCCACGCATTGGGGCTCAGCAGGGGTCTGCTGAGGTACCGTGCCGGAGAAGCCTGGTGCCTCGTAAGTGGTTACTCTGGATGAGTGGAGCACTGAGGGTAAAAACCTCGCTGGGGAAGCTCTCTTTTTCTGATAGACCCTTGCTGGAGAGGTCGAGGCTCGCTTCCTGACAGTTTTGGAAGTCGGAGCCTTATCAGAGCTCAGGGATCTCGGTCTGTGAGACTCCCCGGAGGATGTCTTTTGAAGAGGTTGGAGGGATTTCTCCAGCAGAAGCATTTTCAAGTGAAGATCCCTTGAGAGTAGGGGGACACAGCCATCCTCCTTGATTCACAGAAGGAAGAACAGAAATAGTTCAGAATCTTTCTGAAAAAAGTTTTAATTTTTAATATAAACATACAATTTAGATCCTTAGGGTTTATTTCGGGGCCTTCAGATTCACAGCTTTGGCTATTAAAAAGAAGGCCCCCCTGTTCTATTTCCCCACAATTTCCCTCCTCTGATGCCATACAAGCATCACTATTCCTGTTTAGCAAAGAGGCCATAAGACAGTATTCGGATTTAGAATTAGTACTAAGGTGGTCAATTTCCGGGTCCGTGGGACAATAGAGTGTGGGATCGGTGACATCTGTGGAAAAGAATAGGGCTCTGGGTGGTGGTTGAGGCTGTAGCTGGGGTAAACGGCATATTCTACATAAGCAACAGAGGACGGCAATTAATAACCCGCAACAGATTGCAAGGATAATACCAAGCAGAATTTTTAAGACTGAGGAAGTGAAGAGGCTGGGTGCGAGTTGGGTGATTTCTTTAGAGATAAAACACACAATGTCGTGGGAAGAGCATAGGGCACCTAATCGCTAAACGGCCTGAAATGCTTTGGCTGTCTTATTATATTCGATTTCTATTACATGGATTTGGGTTTGAAGGTAAGACATGTTAGAGAGGAGGGAAAATAGAGAGGTTAAGTTTAAGAAACGGTTAGAGATAAGGGAAGTCCAATCAAAAGTAAGGGGGATGGCTGGGTGAAGGGATACATAGATTTGGGGCATACCAGGCCAGGTGATGAAGCGGCTACCTTGTGCAGTGGTTAAGTTAAGGTTGAAAGGAAGAGGGAGTTGGGGACTGGATGGCAGGGCGCACCCATCTTTTTTATTAAATAACAGTTTTCCTTCTGGGTCTTTTCCTATTGCCTCCCCTTCCCAACAGGCCATATCTAAGACATTGAGTACTTCCCCAGGATGCAGCTTGCGGAGGCAGGACAACTGGGGGTTCCAAGGGCCACAAGGACCACAAGGTTCCGATTCCCACCCAGATGTGTTGCGCAGCGAAATCATGGGGAGTGGTGATGAAACGGCTAGGTCCGTGGGGTGGTTTGACTTCCCATACCTGCCGATTGATGACCCAGTCCCATAGACAGTTCGCCCATGGCCCAGGCACAAGCAATTGCACTGGAGCCCAGGTGCCATTAATAGGTCCCGAAGCTTGGAAGGTACATGCGACGGAGTCACAGCTCCATTGTGACAATGTCCACGTATGTCTCCACTTCCACAGCTCGGGTGGCACTCCCACAGTAGTGGTAAGGGTTTTGGGCCACTGCTGACCTAGGACATCGCCTCGCATTTCTGCTAAGAGACCATTAAAGAAATCCTGCATTTGGCTACAAGCTGAATCCCAGCCAGTGTCCTTTCCCACTAGGGCAAGGGTGTTTATTAATTTTTGTAGGAGGGTTTGGGTTGTGGTTCCCAGTCCTGACAGGGCATGGAGGGCCTTTATATTGGTATAGGTGCCGGTTAGCCCTGCCTCAGTAAGGAGGCCTGATGCCCTTTCCAAATTTCCCAGACGTTCTTCATGATCCTGGGCTTTGTCTATTGTCCAAATAGCGGCTGTTCCAGTTAGGCCATGCAAGGCCCCTTCCACCAAGCCTCTTTTTCCCCGATAAAAACTTTCCCACTGCACAAGCTGGGCCAGTCGAATGGCCGCTCCCTGAGAACAATTTGGGTACTGGGTAGTTATTTGGTAAGCAGAGAGGGGGAGTGAGAAAGTGATTGTTCCTATAGTAGCATTTAGCACAATCCACCGCTGAAATCGATTATCCCAGCGGTAGGGTGAGCTATACCACATTTGTTGGTCCAAGACCCGGATATTTCTAATGTTACGGTGAGCTAGGGGTGACGGAACAGAAGAGTTATGATGAATGGGGGCATCTTGGGATTTGGAGCTATAACAGTGGGCTATAAGACAATCAAGCAAAGGAGGTTTTCCTCTTCTACAGGTAAAAGTAAACTTAGGGTGACAACTAGAACCTGTAGAAGAAACATTATGAAAAAGATAAGTAAACATAAAACACTGCAAGGAAATCCTTTTTTCATAAGTTATTGAGCACGAGCCTGCTATTGCTAATATTTCGATCCCTGCCCGGGAATCCTCTCCTAGACCCTCATAGTTGGTAGAGGAGCTAAAGGAGAAAGGGAAAATTCGCACGGTGACGGTCTTATTTTTATACCACTTGACATTGCGGCCATATGTTTGGCCATCAGGACCCGTTGTGTATAGGTGGGAGCAGAATGGTTGAAGCATAAAGGGGCCCTCTGGTCTAGGCCAAAGGGAGGCATTTACCACAGTGTCTTGGGATTGAGCTGGGGGATGTTTTTCTTGATTCTTGGGGGAAGGAGTAAAACCAACTGATTTGCCGGTTACTGACTCGTCCACCCAATTGGGGATTACTAAACACTTGGCAGGGGAATGGGGATAATGGCAAGGGGCTTCTCCGGGGAGGAATCCCAGGTAATAGTGCACCCCAGACTCCCAGGCAGTTATACCACATGTTCCCCCTTGCCAGTTAATAATATTTCTTCGATAGTACCATGGCAGGTTTTCATTGTCCTCAGTTGTAACTAGCCTCTGTTTCATTAATTTATCTAAAGATCATGCAACTCGGGTTTTTTTAAAAGTCTGTGGCTGAGGAGTAGGGGAAGTTGGGCTGAAGGTTGAAGCTGGAACAGGGGTAACAGATGTTAGTCCGGAGGTCCAAAAGAAAACAAGTGAATCATGAAAGTTCAGAATTAACAGCAATAGCATAGTTACACACATAAACCAAATGGAGGGCATGAGCCATTTTCGCACAGCAGCTGATTCTCTGATTCTGGCAGCTGGATCCGTCATAGTTACTCGACTGTACCTGCGGGCGCTTGGCTCTCCACAGGATTTTCGAGAGGCTTTATTATGGCCTTTTTCCTTTTCTCTCCTCTTAAGGAGTAACGAGGGGTTTTATGGGAGAGGTCTTGGGGAACCTCCCCAGCTTCCCACGGTTCTTCAGGGCCAAGGAGTGGAGGCGAAATTCTGGTATCAACTGGAGCGTGGACTCGCTTGCACTGGGAAGCGTGGATCCAGTTCGGCAGATCGCGACACTTGACAGCAGTGTGGGTAGTGAGTAATACCTGGAATGGGCCTTTCCAGCGAGGTTCCAGGCAATTTTTACGCTGATACTTCTTTATGTAGATCCACTCTCCTGGTTGCAGGTTGTGGCAAGGGGACTCCGCCGGAGCCGGGAAGGCACACTGGACCTGTTTGTGTAAAGACTTAATACACTGCATGAGCTTTTTACAATAAGTTAGGACCTTTTCATCCGTTAAATGAAGATCCAGACAACTGGGCATGACAGGGGGGGCTAGTGGTATTCTCATTGGCCTTCCCATCAGGATTTCATGGGGGGACAGGCCATGCTTTCGGCCAGGGGTACTTCTCATTTCCATTAGGGCCAAAGGTAGGGCAACTGGCCATTTAAGGTTGGTTTCAGAACATATTTTAGCAATCTTGTTTTTTAGTATTCCATTTGCTCGTTCCACTGCCCCAGCATTTTGAGGGTGATGAGCGCAATGGAAATGCTGTGTGATTTTTAGCGCTTTGCAGACTTGCTGCATGATTTGGCCCGTGAAATGAGTTCTCTGATCACTGTTAATAGAAAGGGGCAATCCAAATCGAGGGATAAACTCTTGAAGCAACTTTTTTGCTACCGTTATAGAATCAGCTTTAGCACACGGGTAGGCCTCGATCCATCCTGAAAATCTACAGACACACACCAGCACGTACTCGTATGAGCAGCATTTGGGCATGCTGATAAAATCGATTTGGATATTTACAAAAGGGCCCCATGGTGGAGGATGGGCCGCAGACTTGGTCTTAACAGGGTTTCCCACATTATAAGCAAGGCAAACTGGACACGTACTGCAATATTGACGTGCTATGGTTGCAAAGTGTGGGGCAAACCAATGTTGCTCAATTGATAGTATCATTGCTCTACTTCCCTTATGGGTTAGCCCGTGAGCTAAGCGGGCCAAGTAAGGGAGCAATCCTTTGGACGCCACCGGGCGGCCATCCGGCGTGCGCCATATGTTGTCAGAGGATTTTTCACAACCTACTGTTCTCCAGTATTGTTTTTCCCCCTTTGCTGATTCCTGCATCTCCTCCAAATCCCGTATGAGGGTTGGGGGCATGTCAGGAGAAGATGATTCGGCAGGGGCTAAACCTGTAGCTAGGGCTATGTAACAAATAGCAGAAAATTCAGCCGGAGACCCAGAAAGGGTCGCCTGCCCGGCTGAGCCGTCAGCCAGAGCATTTCCTCGTGTGACCTCATCACTAGGAACTTGGTGGGCAGTACATTTTATAATGGCTATTTTAGAAGGGAGCAAAAGAGCATTGAGAAGCTCGTTAACATAATCCCCATTTCGAATGGGAGTTCCTGCCGACGTGAAGAATCCCCTGTACTTCCAGAGCTGGCCATAATCATGCACCACCCCAAAGGCATAACGGGAGTCAGTATAGATGTTAACTGACTGCTCCTTTGCTAAAAGGCAGGCGCGGGTAAGAGCGATTAATTCAGCTACCTGGGCCGAGCCCACTCCTGGGAGGGAGGGAGCTTCCACCAAGTCTTGGGGCGAGCATACAGCATATCCAGCAACAAGGATACCCTCAGGGTTTCTTAAACAAGACCCATCAACAAAGTATACCAGTTCTGGATTGGACAGAGGGGTATCCTTTAAATCCACCCGGGAAGAGCATAACTCAGTAGTTACCGCTTGGCAGTTATGTGGTTCTCCATCCCCGGGTGTTGGGAGCAAAGAAGCAGGGTTGAGAACAGGACATCGAATTAAAGTTATATTAGGGGCATTTAAAAGCAACATTTCATATTTAGTCAGTCAAGAATTAGACATGTGTTGGGTTGCCCCTCGTAGGAGGAGTGCGGTGACAGCATGGGGGACTGCCACAACTAGGGGGGAACCCAGAACAAGGGTGGCTGAGGTGTCTACCAAAATTGCTGCTGCAGCTACGGCTCTGAGGCACGGGGGCAGGCCTGCCGCCACCGGGTCTAGAGGAGCACTATAGTAGGCGACCGGTTTCTGGGAATCCCCGTGTTTCTGGGTCAACACCCCCTGTGCTATTCCGTCCTTTTCTTGGCAATAGAGAGTAAAGGGTTTTACATAGTCAGGGACGCCCAGCGCTGGAGCACTAGCCAATAGTTCTTTAAGATTTTGAAAAGCGGTTTCTGCTGTTTGGGTCCAGGGTAGGGGTTCTGGCACCTCTTTATGGGTTAGGTCATGCAGGGGCTTAGTAACTAAAGCGTAATCAGCTATCCACTGTCGACAATAGCCCGTCATTCCCAGGAAACCACGCAGCTGCCTTTTCGTGGTGGGCTTGGGGACCTGCAGTAATGCTTTAATTCTATCACGAGACAAGTGTCTTTCTCCTGCAGTTAAATCATGCCCTAAGTAATGAACCCTAGGGAGGCAAAGTTGTAGCTTTGCCTTGGAAGCTTTATGCCCTCTCTCTGCCAGAGCCCGCAGCAAGGCTAGGGAATCCACCTGGCAAGCCTCCAAAGATGGAGAAGCTATTAAGAGACCATCTACATACTGAACCAAAGTGGACCCTTTGGGAAACGTTACGTCCTCCAGGTCCTTTCTGAGGATCTGAGAGAAAATGGTAGGTGACTCTGTGTAACCTTGTGGCAGTCTGGTCCAGGTATACTGCAGGCCCTGGAAGGTAAAGGCAAACAAATACTGGCTTTCTGGGTGAACGGGAATAGAGAAAAAGGCTGAGCACAAATCCACTACTGTGAAATATGTGGCTGAGGGGGGAATGCAAGAAAGGATAGTTGCAGGGTTAGGCACAACTGGGAATAGGGGATGGACTACTGCATTTACTGCTCATAGGTCCTGAACAAAGCGCCATTTTCCTGTACCTGGTTTTCGGACAGGCAGAATTGGGGTATTACATTCGCTACTAGTTTGGACAATAACTCCTTGTTGGATTAGGGATACTAAAACTGGTCTGATCCCTTCCTCAGCGGCTTTGGAGAGGGGGTATTGTGGAATCCTGGGAAGGGGCTTGGTTGGATCTAATCGAATTTTAACAGGCTGGGCTGACGTTATGTAGCCCACTTGATTTTGGTGATCTTCCCACAAAGAAGTAATTTTTCCTGCTCTGGGGAGAAGTCTGGACTAGCTGGTTTGGTAAAATCATGGGCCTGCAGGACTCCCAGGACCGCATGCTGCGTGGTCTCCGGAGTTTCCAGGAACACCCCATTAGGAGTACAAAAAAATAGAGCAGTTTAATTTACATAACAGATCCCTTCCCAGAAGGTTAACAGGGGAACAAGGGCTGAGGAGAAAAGCGTGCTGCTCCGTTAAAGGGCCAATTGATACTGACAATGGGCTGGACACAGGGTGGGGGATAGGGACATTACCAACCCCCACTGCGTTTACAATTTCTTTAGATAGGGGAAGGGAGGGGAATTCCTCTGCTCTTAAGGTGGACCGGGAAGCCCCGGTATCCACCAAACACTTTACCGGGGTTTCATTAATGGTACAGGTAACATAAGGGCCAGATTGATCCAAGGGGATAGCTGGGGCTATAAGGTCACACTTAGTCTCGCGGCTGGCCTATCTATACTCAATTAGTGGGGGTGGCGGGGGTGCAGCTGGAGGTCCTCCACCCCACTGCTGGGCAGGGGGCCCCCTCTGTTCCCTGTAGCCTCCTTGATTTGGAGAGGGGCAGTATCGTATCACATGACCCTCCCCTCCACATCCAAAACAACGGATTGGCGGTCGGGCCTGGGGTCCCCCACCTGACTGATGTAGGGCAGCGGGGGGTATTCCTTCCCGAACATGTCCTTCAAGCTTTCCCATGCCCCAATCCCCATACCTGCGGGTTTGGAGTTCCTTTTCACATAATGCCTCCCTTAAGTCCCTTTCAAGTTTCTTTGCCTTGGGGTTTAAATTACTAATTTGGAGAGCCATGAGGTGGGTTTCTGCTTCCTCTCTTTTCTTTTCACCCTGGTGAAAATAATGCTGGGCCGCTGCTAGAATTTCTCTTAAGCCTTTTCCTTCCCAGCCCACCAGACCCAGGCACAATTGCTCACTTATTTTTGGGCGGAGGCCCTGGACGAAAACAGCCACAATGGCCTGCTCTGCCTGGGTTTCGGCGTCTTTAATGCCTGGATATTTTTCAAAGACCGATTTTAATAGGTCTAAATAGTCAGCAGGGTTCTCCCCTTTCCCTTGTTTACACATATTTATTTTAGTCCAATCTGCCTTTGGTGGACAGACCTTAAGGATGGCGTCTAACCATTTTTCTCTAGTCTCGGTCAGATTTTCTCTATTTGGCTCCACCTTGTCTGTCCATTCCATTGTTTCATACAGCCGCCTTTGCGTTTCTCTGGGCATTATACTTCTTAGAAATTGGTCTAAATCCCCCATAGTGGGGTTATAGCAATTAATAACAACCTCTAACTCCTCTTTAAAGCGGAGAGGGTCGTCCCAAATTTTGGGAAATTTGAGACCCAGATTGCACATATCTGTTGGGCTCCACGGGGCGTGGACCTCTGTCACCCCGCCATCCCCTCCAGGGAGCTGCCTTAAAGGAAAATTTGTCACCTCATGGGAGGTCCCGATCCTTCCATCTGGACTAGTTTTGCTTCTGTTCACCAGCTCCCTCCTAGCCTTATTTATCTTTCCCAAAACTTCCTCCTCCTTTTCTTTATACTTACTGGGGCAGGCTTCCTCCGCTCTTAACTTTTCACGGCGGGCCACTTGCTGTCTAGTGCAATAGGCTGGGCCTGGAGATATTTGTAGCATTTCGGCCAGTTGGTCTACTTGATCGAAGATACGGTGCATGCTTACTTCTAATTCCTTTGCTGGGGTTTCTGGGGAAGTTATTATGGGCATAGCAGATTCTGTCTGGAGGGAGTAGGCGGATTGGATGGCTGCTCGTCCTCATCCTCCGATTCTGACCTGGCCTCAGGATTAAGGGGGCCTGTTGCTGACCTTCTGGTTGTCTCTGTTGCCACCGTCTGGGCTGTCTTCCCTGTTCTATATAGAAATCTATAAGGTCTTCAGAAGGTTGGTTATAGGGGGGAGGCACCATTGGGGCCTGAGGGGCGGACGACATTTGTCTAACGGGGAACATGGGGGCGGGCAGAGGAGTTAAGGGTTTAGATTGGACTTCTTTCAATTGTCTTTTTGTTTCCTCTAATTGGGCTTTGACTTTATCATGGGTGTTATTTAGGCTCCTCTGAATGGATTCCCGACGCCATTTTTCCATTTCCCCGTACCAATTAAAAAATGCGTCCCATTGGGCTTGGTTTACCTTATGAACTAATAAGGCTCCCCGAAGGTGTAAAATTTTGTTAAAATTAAAAGTCCCCTCCTCTGGGAACTGTAAACTTGAATCATCCCTGGTATTCCAATTCCACTCCTTCAGGAATTTACAAGTTAAGGGCCCATAGTTGGAATACATATATGCGGCCGGAGTGCCCTTTTCCGGTGCTGGGACCTGTTTAGATTTTGAGGTCCCCATGGCCAGATGTCTTTGCCAAAACACCCACCGGACGACAGAACAAAAAAGTATCACTGCAGTATAACCCTGTTCTGCCCGGTCGTCCAGCGAATGCTGCGGTGTCAAATGAGTTAACTTAGCCACTCACTAGTAAGGAATGGCGTTTCCCTTCCCCGCCGGACGCCACACCAAGCCCGACGGACCTGCAATGTCTCCGTCGGTGCCGGGTGTAGCAACCCGGCCAGGGATGCAAACTACAAATTCTTTTTATGCAATATACTTTTTCTTCTGTTACTTAGAGGAATTAAATGATCCCGTCCAAACAACCCTCCTCCCGGACCATTTACAAAGTCCAGGAAAAGGGCTATTCAAACAGAACCACATAGCTATTGACAAGCAAGCAATTTCAGTTATGCCCAAATGACAACAAACTAAACACTGCAATAAGCCTTAGTCTCCTTTCCAGGCGAGAGCAATTTTCCTAGCATCTATTTCCCAGGTGAGGCCAATCCCTCAACATGCACGCCACTGGGGAGGATTTACAAAGGGAGGTCCTCGCATGCACCCTGTCCGGCAACGAGTTACCAATCCGCCTCTGAGAGGAACAGGGTAGGATGCCCTGTTGCCCCAGGTTTTGGCAAACGATTTCCAGGGGCTGGAGCTCACTCCATACGCGAGTCCATGCTCCCAAAGGACGATTTGGGGAAGGGTTTCGGTCGTAGGTCAACCACACAGAGGGTTAGGAAATGCTTAGTCCCCGTACACCCCTCCCCCAGCAGAGAGCACCGGCCCGCCTTCAGGAGAACGGGATGGGTTACTCTAGTACCTAGGAGTACGTGGGCGGTTTCCCAGGGCCTCCCTGCTCTCCGAGCAAGGAGGTACGCAATCGTCACTTAACGGGGAGAAAAGGATGGGGACCTACTACTCACACAAAGCGGGGGTCTCCGCTATTCTCGGTCCCTTACCCCGCCCGTAGCAGGTCCCGGGACCACCTTACGACCCACAATCATACCACACCTAAACCGGGGGATCTTTACTATGACAGTCCTACCCAGCCACCAGCCTAATACTGGTGGGAGTCCTGCCAATCCCCGGGCCGCAGGGCCAACCCAGCCACACAGCCTATTGCTGGTGGGAGCCCTGCCTGCCCCTTCGGCTGCTCTGGGATTCCCTGTCCTAGCCCTACTTGCGCAATGGGGGTCTCCGGTATTCCCAGTCCCTTACCCCACCCACAGTAGGTTCCAGGGTGCCCTGTCCTAGCCCTACTCCCGCAGCGGGGGTCTCCGCTATTCTCGGTCCCTTACCCCGCCTGCAGTAGGTTCCAGGGAGTGGATTCCATCCCCTCCTCACTATGGGGTCCACTTTCCCAGGGTTCCTCAGCAGCCGGCCCTGCACCCTCTGGGGGAACCACTCCCCAAAGGGCGATAGCCACAAAGCTAACTAAGACACAATAAATAATAACCACTGCAAAGCGCAAAAAATTAAGGAAATCATCGGGTGCTATCACATAGTAAACAAGCTTTCCTCCCTCGTTGAGAAAGGGGTTGGGTCCCATAAGGCGGGCCACCCGGTCAAACTGCCTCCAAGTTGGCCTACTCCATTCCCCTGTTCCCAAGGAGGTCAGGGACCTTAGCCCACACACACACCCACTCACCCCGTCCGAGTACAGCTTCCCCTCCTAAGTAAGCAGGGAGCTTATACTCGGACGTAGGGAGAAGGCAATTATTAACCACTTGTCAGTTTTTAACCCCCTTCAACCCTCGGGTTTGTCACCCGAAGGGTGACTGCTTTTCTGTAGTCAGTGACGGTTTCCCTAGTTTTGATGGGATTTCTTTATTCAGCCTCTGTTCCTGCCTGTATAATCTCCTGTCATCCAAAACTTATTTTTATTCTGGGCTGGCACTCTAAGAGTGTTTAACTGCCGGACGGATGTCCCAGTAATTTCACCGAGGCTGTTTTAAGGAAACCGTTGGGTCTAAGACCCTTACATACACACAAAACAAGACAGACAGCTCCCGACGCTCCCAGAAGAGAATAATAAGGATTGCATAGCATAAAGTGAAAGATTAGACAGCAGCCTGCCAAGTAGGTCTGCCAATAAAGCAAGCATCAAGCAGCTGAGTCTGTTGCCACAAAATTCAGATCATAGCGTATCCGCCCCAAAGCTAGAGCCTACAGGCAGCTTCCCACTGATGCCCAAATAGAGACAATGGTCTCTTACCTGGCGCCTGGTGGAAGCGGTCTGCGGTCCTCCTGCCTGGTGGGATATCGAGTGATCCCGGACGAGACCCCAAATTGTCGTGGAAAGAATCACCCACGCACTGATTTTTGTTCACAGACTCAGAGCCTGAGGCCTTTATTGCAATACGTACCAAACGCGTTTGGGGTGCAGTTCGAAAACTGACACACCGAGGAACGCTCGCAGGCGGGTTTTTATTTCATTAAACCGCAAGCAAAGTACAAACAATACGTCATGAGTTAAGAAACTGGGGTTGGGGTCAGTCCCCCCCCAGTACCTTCCTCATTATTTTCCGAGAAGTGGGTGTTTATTTGGGTAGAGGGGCGCTTGGTGGTTTTCCCCAGGGGTGGTACTTGGCACCAGTTTGGGTACATTTCTCGGCAAGGCACATGTTATTTTCTGGGGGTTTTCGGTTAAGGGGGGGTTATCATGGGACACCAAAAGAAGATCTATGATTGGTTAATTTGCAGATAGCTGGAATTGGAAAATTTTGCAGATAGCTGCAACTGCAAGAATGATCAGCTCTTTGCAAAAGCAATTTCTTAATGTAAGCGGATATTCTATTTTTCGAGCAGTTTCATAAACTTGCGGTTATTATGTTGCTAAAGCAGTTTCTTGTTATAGCCTTTAGCATTGTTCTGTGTTTTTCTTTCCCCCCCCCACCCCGCCTCTGGCCATTACCCTTGACCGAGTTTGGCAGAGAACCGTGTTGTTCAGTTTTGCTCAGGCTTAGGCCTTGCTCTGTGTAAGGGCAGTCAGCATAACAGATCTCTGTTGGAGGGTTTATTTCGGGGCCTTCAGATTCACAGCTTTGGCTATTAAAAAGAAGGCCCCCCTGTTCTATTTCCCCACAAACCTTAGGCCAATGGTTTTCAAAATGGTTTTCAGAACACATACCCCTCAAGGTACCTGAGCTCTCGTCAGGGGATGAAGGAGAAAAATCTTTTAATGGCAGACAGGCCAAGGTTGGGAGGGGAGTGAAAAGACGCAAGCCTGCGCAGACTCCCCTGTGCAGACTCTGTTAGGCAGGGCAAGTGGATACAGGGATGGCCTTATGAGCGTGAGCGATGGCCCAAGGTGCTGTGGTTGGGGGGGGCACTGTGGTCAAGAGGTAAGGAGCGAGGTGAGCCTGGGGCACAAGGCCATGAAAGGGAAGTTGGGGCAATGGGATGGGGAGGCAGTGCTTGATTTGTACACTGGGATGCACGAAGAGCAGCAGCTGCTGGTCATGAGCCCAGAGGTGCCAGGTGCACAGCTCTGAAGTCAGCACTACTTCAAGCAGCAGCACAGAAGTAAGGGTGGCAATACACATACTATGCCACCCTTACTTCTACACTGCTGCTGGCAGTGGCACTGCCTTCAGAGGTGGGTGCCTGACCAGCAGCCGTTGCTCTCCACTCTGCATTCAGAGTGGCAGGTGCTAGGCAGAGCGTGGCAGCTGCTGGCTGGGAGCCCAGAGGTGCCGACAAAGATCCTGTTTATTCAATCTTGCAAATTGCCCTTTTAATAAAGACAAAAGTGAAAACCCCAAGTAAATATAGGATCTACAAACATTAGTCAACGTTTTCTTTTTTTCTGAAGCATCAAAATAATAAGCTACCCTGTATTTCAAAAAATGTAAAAGGTCAAATTTTCATTCGAGTCTTTGCAAATGCATAGGGAAAAAAACCACACAGATGGTTCAGCGTCCGACTACCCTGTTGCTCTTTTATGAAATTGGTGTCCCACTCCAATCAGCACATCAACTTCATGAGGGGGGAATATTTCTGGCTCTTTGCCCATTCGGGCTCATGAGGGAGACTCTGGGTGACTGGAGCACCCTTCAGCAAGATCCTCTTCTTCCTCTAGGGCCTAGAGTCTAGGCCAGAGGTGGGCAAACTACGGCCCGCAGGACCCTCCTGCCCAGCCCCTGAGCCCTCGGCCCCTCCCCTGCTGTTTCCCCTCCCCCGCAGACGCAGCTCACAGCGCTGCAGGCGCAATGCCCTTGGCAGCGGGGCTGCAAGCTCCTGGGGCAGCACACTGCAGAGCCGTGGCCTGTGCTGCGCGGTGGTGTGGCTGGCTCCAGCCGGGCGGCACGGCTGCCTGTCCTGGTGCTCTGGGCAGCGCAGCTGTTATGCCGCCAGCCACCAGTGCTCCAGGCAGCACGGTAAGGGGGCAGGGGAGTTCGGGGTGATGGTCAGGGGGTGGGGTTGTGGATAGGGGTCGGGGCAGTCAGAGGGCGGGAAACATGGGGGCAGAGGTTCCGGGGGGTAGGCAGTCTAAATCTATTAGTCTTTCTAAACCTGACTTTTATAATCAAATTAAAGTTAGTTTAATATTATAATAATAATATTATTAATATAACTGTTTTGTTTGTTTGGCTCCCCTTGTATGGTTATTACCTGGCAGTAAATAACTGGTTAAGCTGGTTGTTTCTCTCTCTCTTTCTCTTCTTTCCCCCTCCCCCCCAATAGGTGTTTTCTGGCTTCCCCATTCACTCTGCAGCAACGCTTCTCATACCTACGCTAAAGATCCCTGCAGCACCCAAAAATCTGGTGGGGTTTGCTCATCAAGTGGGTTACTACCAGAACAATTGTAATATGAAAGTGGGGATAGGGACGTGCTGAACCTGGGGCATATGGGGGAGGCAGCTTGAAAGTGCTGCTCGACCCAGCCTGCTCATGCATACTCTATTCCAGGACTGTGCCCATGGCATATGAAGGTGACAGCCTGGAGGTGCTGTTCGACCCAGCCTGCTGAGTCCAAGGGCCTATGAGGGTGACAGCTTGGAGGTGCTGCTCAACCCAGCCTACTGAGTCTAGGGACATATAAGGGGTCAGCTTGGGAGTGCTAATAAACCTGGTCCTCTCAGATGTGCTCTGTTAATGTGTGTGTTCGTCTGATTCTGGGGCTGGAAGAACCCAGCCCTGGGGAACCTAAGTCCTGCAGGATAGCTCCATTGGGAGGGAAGAAGGGAGAAGTAGGGCTCCGTATGAGAACACAAATGACACAAGCAGTACATTGATAGAATTACAGAACCCCCCCCCAGAAGAGTAACCCTAATAAATGAGTGTACCACAAAGTAAGGGGCAGATCTGGTAACATCAGGGAGAAAGCAAAGCCCAGATGCTGGCCTTTAGGCAGTCTGGCTTGCTGGGGATATCATAGTATAATGTAAGGATCAGAGGAGCCTTAAAACTCCTGGTCAGAAGGGAGTGGGACAAAGGGCCCTGCCCTGGGATAGGTAATGCCTGGAGGCCTGAAACCTGACTGCGAACTCCTTCAGTGGACCATGGAGGAGGAAATACAAGTGCAGTTACACTGAAACTGTGACAGTCTGCATAAAAGGCCACCTGAATTTGGTATTTGGCAAGGTCCATGTCTTATTGTCTTAAACTCTGTGTGTTTCACCTGGGTAAGAAAATGAGCAAAGGCATAACTCTCCTTCCACACTGCATCTGATCTGAAAATCATTTTTCCTTTATTCATCTATCAAGATCAGGAGTTCAGGTTTCTCTGAGTTCAGGTTTCTCTGATCTCTAGACACAGTTACTCACATCGCTAATACTTAAGGCAGGAAAGCTGAAAATACTGCTTTATTTTAGGTGTTAGTAATGCCAGTAAGTGTTATGCAGAAAATCAGATCTTTCAGCACATGTCTTGGAAGGTAAAAAGATTCTAAGCTTATCCTTAATTCAGTGAAGCCCAACTTTTTCAGCTGGACAGCCAAAGATATTTCAAAAAGATCAAGGGACCACAATCAGTACATTGAGGTGGATTCTCTATCCTACTCCACTCACACAACACAAAGGGAGCAGAAACTATCAGTAAGTCCCCCATATATGCGAGAGTCCTCAGTGGATATAGAGCCACTGAATTCAGATCCCATGCCTCCCTGCCTGCAGCTCCTGATGTAAAGGGGCATGTGGAGGGCAGAGTAGCTGGTGTGTGCTGCACTCTTGACAATCCCTTGCTGGAGTATGGTCTCTTGAGGACTGAATCAAGCTGGAGCAAAGATTCTCTAGCCTGAGGTAGGGCAGAGAATCTGGGAGCCATAATCAGTTGTGGGTTCTCAGCTTCAGCTTTTCTAATCCTCTCCTGGGCTGCCCTGGGTGGCTGCATTGG